>NC_089742.1:19618318-19635818 GCF_040412425.1 Macrobrachium rosenbergii
GGACAGAAGTATACCTAAGAAAAAGTCGGTGGGAAGATAGTTTAACATTTTTTTAGTAGTTAGAACTAATGAAATCAGGTACAGCGATAGAACAAAATCACTCCTATTGATAGCACATACCACTTTTGTTTTAATTTTGAACAGAAAGATATTTGGACCCAAATCGTGAAGTGATACGGAAATAATCTTCGTTGCAAGGACGCACAGGTCCCGCACACAACTGGATAGGATTGCCGGAAATGAAACTGCACCGTCACATGGACAGCGAACCTACGCTTACAGGATTAAGTGAATGAGATGTGGAGAGAGAGAGAGAGAGAGAGAGAGAGAGAGAGAGAGAGAGAGAGAGAGAGAGAGAGAGAGAGAGAGAGAGAAATTTAATCCTCTAATGTTGAATTATATGAAAAAAATATTGTTTCAGCAGATGCTTTGATGGATATGTTGCAACAGTGTAATACGCTGCCTCGTTCATAATCACGTTGAAATTTAAAGTTACTTCAAAGACCACTGCCATTCATTCAATAAAGGGAACATGTTGAAAGGTGTCATGGAGGAAGAATATTCTCTGGCGCATCCATTTCAATGGAGCTCAGTGATGCTAGTGAGCGATGCAGGGCTTCTTTTTAATTCTGGAATTTTCGAGTAATGTTCATAGTAATTACATTTGAACGACTAATAAACTATTTATGTTTTTTTTTTTGATCCGCTTATTTAATTGCCTACTGATTATTTTTATGTGCAAATACATATTATTAATTTTTGATATATTTAATTTTGTTTAACCTTTTTTTATTTGTATCATTAAGTCTCATGTAAAATGTTTAACCGGTATTTATTTATAACAAATATTTATGTAATTTATTTATAAACCTTATCTAAACTTTCTTTTTAAACAGTATTTATTTAAATTTTTAAATTGTGTTTTACATTTTATTTATTTGTTATTTTTTATTTAATAACCACCCAATTAATGTAAAATTTGTTCTCTTAATTTTTCTTGATATCATTTATTTATTGCATATTTATGTTTTATATTATTTTAATTTATTAAAAACTAAATAAAAATTAGAATATGAGTTAGTAAAATATAAAAATGTAAATAAAAGAATGCTGATTATACGTTAATAAAAAAAAAATCTACGTGCTTTAAAAAGAAAGGGTTCAGTTGCTGCTTACAAAGATCTAGATAATCGTTAAGCTTTAGAATTATTTTCATCAAAAAGTCTTCGGCATTTATTATTTACTTAGTGCAGTCGTTTATCTTAAAATTTTATCAATTTTTTTATTTGAATAATCTTTGTTAAAGAGCATTTTCTTTTAGATAAGAGTATAATTTTATTTTTAGTTATTTAATTAATGCAGTTTGTAAGATTATTTGGGCAAAACATCTTTATGATCTGACAGCTTAAGGTGTGTTATAAGGCTGTCTGGGTAGAGGCTAGAGTCCTTTATGGCTAACAGGAAATAGAAAGCTTGATTATCTGTAATAATAAGATCCGAGTGGATCTTTCTTGTTTGTCCGCCCAAAGTTAGGGTGGGGTAGGTAGGGGATCGGGAGGGTAGGGAAGACATGACACATCCACCCTCCTCCCGCAAACCTGTTTATCCGCCCCGGGTGGGGTAGGTAGGGAATCCGAGGGATAGGGGAGACATGACGGGCAGCGACGGGTTCCAGCGCTGCGTAGTGCGCGCCATCAAGCTCGTGTTCATAATAAGTAAGATTGCAGCTATTGGTAAGGCGAATTTCTTTTGATGCTGTCCTATTGGTTACAGAAAATAAGTGAAACATTCTAAATAGGCACGCATAATTTCAACTAGACACTAATAAGGCAGAAATATCGCTTCGATAGCTGCGGTGGAATAATAAAGCTACAACAAGAGACTGTTTCTTCCAAGAGCTGGACTATTACATATTTTCTGAAATTTGGTTTTGAAATTGAAGGTCAGTAGAATTTGGATATTTAAAAAAATGAATATATTATACAATAAACGGGTAGCACTGAGGTAAGTAATAAAAAAAATATTCAATGACGTTGAAAAAAACGAGTATTAATACACAGTGCTTTAAGTTATATCGAGATCACATAGATAGATAGATAGATAGATAGATAGATAGACAGATAGATAGATAGATAGATAGATAGACAGGTAAAATACTATTAAACAGAGTAACTAGCATATGTCCGCTCAGAATTCCGGAAAGGAATGCCTGCGTGACGCTGGAACTGGCTACAGTGTAATAGCTAAATCTGGTTAGTATTTATTGCTATTTATTCATTAACCTTAATTTATTTTTTACTGCAAGCGTTTTAGAATTTTTCAATTTACATTGCTCAATAAATTTTAACGTTTAGAAAATTGCTATGACTATAGACCGATGGGCTGCAGTCGATATTTTTAAACGCGTCTGTTACATTAAAGCTGGTTCATTCTTCCACTATTTTTTTTTATTAATTGAATCAATAGAAATTTCAAACGATTTATTTTTTTTAAAAACTTATTCATTTTTTTGAATTATTTTTTAGCACCTTTAATCTATCTTTTATCAATATGTTCCAAAACGACTCAGAGCCTGATTTTTTATTATTTATTTTTATTTACTTTTATATCACGTGCTTTTATTTTATTAGAATCAGAAAAAAAAAGACAAAAATTACAAAGCAATACAGGACTTACTACAGCGCAAGAAAATTCCTATTCTGGAATTGCAGTACGGAGCTCGGAATAATTTTGGTGCGTATTTTGCGCAGACACCAAAGGCATGGGTTACTACAAGAGACTGTTTTGGTACACTGGGATGCAATACGAAATAAGTCCATATGATTAAGCGCATATTTTAATTGATCAAAAGGAAATATTTTATAAATATATTTTTTATGCAATGAATAGATAAACCTTTTCGTTGTAGGAATATCACCATGAATCATTAGTTTAGTGAGTCCTTTTCTTTATATATAGTATATAGATGTCAATTTACTGACCTGTAATTTATATTTATCTAATCTCTTCTCTCGCTCTTAATCTCTTTCTATTTATTTATTTATTTCACGTGGGATTTAAAAATTGAAAGAAAGATTGTATTTTTTCCGTTGTTTAAAATAGCTTTACCTCTAAACAATGGATTCCACCTATTTATATCCAGTCTCTTGTTTCGGTGAATATTTTTTCCTTATCCTTTAATATCCGATTAGTTAGAGGCAGATCTGGAGGTCATCCCATCGACCGAGCGCTGCTGTTAAGTCTTTAAATTGCATTTACGTAAGTCGGACTGAGCCCTTAACGAGGAATTTTATTTATTTATTTATAGCTTTAAAGGCCTTTTTATGAATTTATTAATTTCACTAAGCAAAAGGTTAATTTCAGACGCCGTATTCTGAGCCTCTTTGTCTAATTTTGTGTGTGTTATTTCCATTCTAGCAAGGATTTAAACGTTAGGGTAAATTATATGTATTAACTCAAAAGTGTACGGTAGTTGCCGGAATGTATTTTAATGTACGATGTTTATCTGTCAGTTAAAATTTCAGTACCGAACAGCTTTTCGACAGTTATGGGTCAGAAAAATAAGCCTCTTTCTTTTTTTCAAATACTTTAACTGATCTTACATGAATTAGTGTAGTTCTAACATTATTTTGTGCTCCCAGGTATGTTCAAGAAATAGAGGGGAATACGTTCCGTTTTCATGTCAACACAAAATCATTTAAATATGTTATTTATATTTACATAAGATTCTGTTATTTTCTTTACCTGATTTTATTTAACACACAAAACACATATTGATATTTATTTATTATTTATATATTTTATATATATATATTCATCTATTTTTATATATATACATTATTTTTATTTATTTATTTTATTTATTCATTTTTGTTGTTGTTAGTTATTATTTGGTCTATTTTTATTTATATATATATATTTATTTATATTATTATATTTTTTTTTAATTATTTTTATTTATATATTTATATTTATTTTTAATTATTTATCAATTTTATGCATTACGTATTTGTCCCACTGAGAAATAAAAATTTATTTATTTTAATTATTTTTATTATCATTTTCCTTTTAGATTCAATTTATCGTTTTCTTATAATTGCTAAAAACATTAAGCTGTCAAGTTCATGTTATTTTAACTGTCCACGTTTTTACCATAATCATAAAAAATTATCTTGTATTATTTACATACTATTTATTTTCTTTAGGTCATTTCATCCCTCCTTCTTGATCATTATTTAGATAGCAATTGCATTCCTATGGCAAATGATTCAATCTGTAAAATAAGCAAAGAAGCTCTTTTCTTGAAACAAAAAGATTTGTTCCTTATATTTCTACTTATTTCTGCCCTAGATTATACTCTTCACATATCATGCATTAAAGATGATGGATTATGCAGACTTAGTATATCACCTGAAAACCATCTGTTTGTAATAAAGAATAGTATAAATATTGATCAATTCAAGTGGTATTGAACAGGGAATAACATTAGGTCAAACGGAGATATTTTGCTATTAACTGGTTTATTTTTCCTAATAAAAGACCACAGACTCTATATGGCTGGTTTTCAACCCAACGTCTTATCTTGTACCTTCTCTAATCTCAATAGAAGTTCATTTTTGTAGAAGTACTTGCAATGTAGTCGTATCTGGCTCACCAGTTTAAACGTTTTCTTTGGTTCAGAAATTGTATTTATTAAAAGATCCCATTTAATAGGTTTTATTATGCTCTCTAATTATAAAGTACGACATCAACAGTCGGTTCAAAATATTACCTACAATACTGTCATTTTTTTATAGAATTATTTTTTTACTTTTCTGTTGTATTCAGGCATTATTATAGCTCTTTTTTTTTTATGTAAACTTTTACTTTTTTGACTGAAATAAAAAATGTTTATTGAATCGGATTTTTTTAATATTCAATGCAAATTTGTCTTATTTGATGTACAACTAACCTCATTACCTTTAACCCTCATTATGATTTTATATCTTTATGCATTTTTATTATTTTTTATTATTTTTAACCGGTAATCAGTTCACTGTTCATCCTTTTTGAACTAAAATTAATCCGCACATCAAATTATCCATGTTTGTTCACTGCTCTTATAAATTTCATAAATAATTTTTCCTTAAACAGCATTATTTACTAATAGTATTCACTCCAGCTTCCATTTAAGCCTTTATTGATCCTATTAATCATTATGCTCCATATCACTAACCACGTAGATAGCATTTTTTTATTTATCTCAAAACCCTATTTTAATATGCAAAACCATTTATTTTTATAATCTTGTTCTTTCTGTATTTGTTTATTTATTTATAAATTTATTTATTTATTTTACATACGCACTTTATTTATTTATTTGTAGAATTATTTATTTTTATTTTTATATATATATTTTTTATTTAATAATTATATATATTTATATATTTTATATATTTATTATTTATATTTTATTTATTTATATTTATTTATTTATTTATTTATTCATTTTATTTCTTTTATTTATTTAAAGCTCAGATTTATTTATTTATTTTTATCCTTATTTAAACCTTACCTATTTATTTTTAAGAGTTTACATTTAAATAAATAATTTCAAAATCTTTCCTAACTATATAAACTAGTTAGCCAACGGCATTTATTTTTATTTTTAAACCACTGTAACATTTATTTATTTTATTTCTCTAACTGATGATATTATTTGATCTCATTTATTTATTAACCTTTTAGTTTTTATTGTCATTTCGTTTTTATCTTATTGTACAGCATTTACCATGACCTGTTTTATTTATATTTTATTTTGTAGATTTATTTCGTTTGCATTTACATTCTCGTCAATTTTTTTTTTTTTTTTAATCAAACATATCCGTTACAGAGACAGAATATCTCCCACTCATTAATGATATATAAATATTTTTTGATAAGCAATTTTTAATGATCACGTTTAAATAAAAATCAGGCTTCATAATTTTGTGACCTCATTTATTTTTATATCTTTAAGCGTTTTCATTTTTCACCCTTCTTTAAAGTTTTTCGTTGATGTATTCATCACCAACAACAGCTGACATTAATTTTTTAGCGTATTTGTTATTTTCAAAACATTTCTTTATCGGCTGCCCCCTTTTTTAGCAAATGCTTTATACTTAAGAAAAAACCATTTAAAAATTTTATTTATTTTTAAATTTTATAAATAACGAAAGAGGACAGTAAAAGATTTGTGTTATAATTCCAAACAATTTATTAATTTAGACGGTTATTTATCTATCTACCTCTGTCAGTATATATTTATAAACGATCTATTTAATTCTATCTGTTTATATTTATTTATTTTTATATTTATATATTTATATATTATTTATTATTTATTTTAATTAATTTATTTATGTTATTATCTATTTTTATGTATGTGTGTTTATTCATGTGTCATGTGTGTGTGTGTTTGTGTGTTTGTTATTTGTTTATGTTAACTTAAATAATTTTTCTTTTAATATAACTGCTGTAGGAGAGACTTCGATTCCATCAGTGAAAATAGCATAGATGCAGCAAAGTTTAGTGAGTACCCGTAAATCGATTAGTGTTTTTTTTTTAATGGATTCGAGGATTTTTCTATTTTTATTTTAACAAAAACATTTTATTTTATTTATTTCCACAAATATAAGAAATATATTGAAAGTGCCCACTGGCGTCAAAAGTAAGGAGCATAAAATTTCAACAAAATAAAACTGATTAAAGACTGCAGTGAAATTTCTGGTGAGCGTTCTCACACGAAGAACACTTGTTTTATGTTATATATATTAAAAACTTGTAACTGTGAAAAGCAATAAGATTCTAGGAAATATTTGTCCATTAAAACTCCTATTAAAATTAAATGGTTTCATTTAATACTTGTTGAACCAGCGTATGCAAAAATAATTTCTGGAAAAAGTTTTTATTTAAAAAATCTCCGGACTCTTATTAACCTAAAGGAGAAGTCTTGCAATTCAGGTTTATTGTTTTTATTTTATTTTTTTTTTTATTCAAAGCCCTGACTAAGGTATCGAGCATCATTTCAATTTTTAACTGATGATAGCATTACTCTGATTAGCAATAACCTATCATTACTGGAGCTCCAAGGACTTACAAAACCCTATTGTTTTTAATTTTTTGCTAATAATGCCTTAGCGGACCATAGCAGTTAAATTCCACGATGTATAATTTTGTTTAACTTATTTGCATTTATTTTGGCTCTTCCTGATTTACGGAATTTTTTTAATTTATTCTTGACGGATAAGTGGATCAGTATTATGATCTCGCCTCTCGAGATCGACAGGTTCTTTAAAATAAACAAGCAATTGGGCTGTAATGACTGACGAGAGGTGACAAACAAAGGAGGGAGGAGCAGAACAAATACAAAAAAGGTGACCTTAAACTTAATTTATTTACAAAGCTATGTACATATTTACAGTCGAGTCAGGTTCAGTTAAATTTAAAATAAATGAACATATCATGAATGACCAAAAGCATAAGGATGAGCAGCTCAACAGAGACATTACAAATGACGAGTCAAAAAAAACGTCAAACATTAGCAGCACAATAATTACATTTACATAAAGTCAGAACCTAGAACAAAATAAAAGCCAGAGCAATAAATGGTCAAATCAATAAAATAGATTAACAAATCATAAACATACAAAATCATGAATATTAACAGGCAGCAAAGCGATGAACATCCTCAGACGAACTCAATAGAGTCGACGAAACAGCCCCAAGCTGCTTAACAGGAACACTGCAGGACAACTCCGACAGAGCCGACACGGCAACCATCTCGTCCTCAAGCACAGTGCTGACGTCCTCCTCCAGTACTGACGACCACGACAGAGCCGACACGGCAACCATCTCGTCCTCCAAGAAACGTACTGACGTCCTCCTGCCTCCAAACACGACGACCACGACAGAGCCGACACGGCAACCATCTCGTCCTCAAGAAACTCTCCGCTGCTCTGTTGCCAGGACCTGACTCGCAGGTACTGATACCTGCAGCTGCTACTCCAGCTGGCTTGCTGCTACCCTCAACCTGACTCGTTGCTGCTACGAACCTGACTGACGAAGTCTGACGCCGTCTAACAGACGTCAACTCGCCAGCAATTAAAAACAAACAAAAACAAAGGAGGCAACAATCTACCAAGGGAACAATCGACAAACGATTGTTCCTAACAATCAGAAAAATAAGTAATTCAGTAAATTGTCATGAGACAGAGCTATAGTAACACTAAGGCACCGTAGTTACCTGATCTTTTATAATTTTTCCAGTCCATAGTTGTTAGATGTAATGGTCTATTGTATAAGTGTAATTTGTAATATTCGGTATTTCCTTTGACTCTAACCGCAACTTTTATAGCATTTAGAAAAATAAATAATAACATTCTTTCAGATGGATAACGCTGTGTTTTTTTTTATATAATTTGTTTGTTTATTTATTTATTTATTTATTATATTTGCATATTGAGGATGTTGCTACACTCATTAATCTTTTTCCTAGTAGTATCTTTTTTTTTTTTCTAGATGTCAGGTAGAACACGGGGTCTGTGTCCTTCGAGGAAACGCTATACATTCCTGATTTTGTTACATATAATTTACACAAGATGTAGCAGAATAGTTTTTCATTTATCTATCTTCTACAATTTTAATGTAAAATAAGAGCCCTCTTTCGAAGTTAACTAAGGCGCATTTTTTTTATTTTTCATAAATCAGTGTCTTTGTTTGTGTCGTTTAGAAAACCTATTGCTTTAGTAAAAATCATTTATCTAATTTATATCAGTTAGTTATTTTGCAGCAACTGTGCTACATTGCGCTTTTCTTTACTTGAATTTGAATAATATTTACGATCTTTTTTGAATAATCAGGTGTCTTTCTAAATTTTCATTTAATCTTAAATGAGCATTAATATATTTAAAATGTTTTTCTAATAAATTTTACTTTTCAAATTTAAATAAAAAATTTAAAGATTTTTTTTTTATTATTTTTAATTCCACAAAATCTAACATCAAATTTATCAATAATGCTCTATATTATAAGCATCATAACTGAATAATTGTGGATCAGTTGGCCATATGGAAAACAAAACCTCATTTGAAAACCTGTCTTATTACTATTATTTTCAAGACTACCATCATTTATATTTCCTCCCCTGCCCTCCATATTCAGCAGTTAATCCACTGTATTTTTCACATATGAGGTTTGCTATTCGTTTCTTCAGACTGTCCGTGTCCAATATTTACAATAGCTTTTGATATCCTATCCAGGTCGTAATATAGAATGAATAAATTTGTTTTTATTCCAGCAACACAAAACAATTTGATGTCATTAAAGCATTTTGGGTACCAGAGATAATTGTCGTAAAGTTCTTGTTGGAAGAGGGACGTGACGTCGTTAAACACTACGTTTACGGCGTGTCTGTCTGTGGAAGCTATGTAAGGATTTTTCCGTTTTTCAAAGTCTTTTAGACGCTAGTGCAAAACATGGTTCTTGATGTGGGACAGTTTTTTGTCGTATGCAAGTCTGGGAGTTGTTGGTCTTCTTGTTGGTGTGCTGTTTAACAATGAAATCACTTCGTTTCTTTTTTTGTATTTCCTTGTTGTGTTTGTGGTTGTTTTCGAAAGTTGTCATTGTTACGGCGGCCTTTCTCCATCTCCACTGCAACCGAAGATCAGGGTGAGTGTTGTTTGTTGTTTTGTTTGTGGGTTTGAAAGATTCGCCACAGTAAGCTTTGAATATAAAATAGACTATAATTATACCCTTATATTGAAAGTGAGATAATCTTTTATTCCCTTCAAGCCGACAGACACAACAAAATTATTTTTAATTTATATTGTTGTACTATACCCTTGATAAATCAGGGTGAAATCTCCTTCACAAATGTGGTAATTTAATATTCATTTCCGGTGCAAAGAGAGCAGACAGAGGACGAGATAATCTCGTTAGAATGAATTCAACACCGTTGTATTTTGGTAATATGAACCATGCATATTTTGGTAACTAAGTTAAACAATATGTAATATTCAACGTTATTCATTGACTCTCGGAGAAGGCACTGGATTGAAGGAAGATTAATTTATAAATGGTATTCTTATCTGTAATTTCTGTTAAAATAAGGTGCTTTTCATAACGTTATATTTTTATTTGCTAAAAGATATTCGGGAAAATATGAGTTCACCAAGAATTGGCTTATATCTTCATTATATTCATAACCTTCCAGCAGACAAAAGACAGCTATGAAAGAAAACATACTGGATCAAGATTTTGGTTGTCAACATCCCGAACGGGTAATAACACTTCATGTTTAATTTTAGTCGGATCTCAGCTAGTATCAAAAGTACTTCATTGGTCAAGGTCTAAGGCCCTGTCCACACTTAGCGGGCACTGCCCTTCTCAAATGATTCCCGTTGACATTCTGGAGTCCAGAACGATGCGATTGTCTTTTAACACTAGTTAAGAGCAGTTAAAATATAAACTGCTGGAAGTTTGCCCGACAGGCATGCCCGCAATAAAACCAGCCATGAATAAATCTTTGTCACGCGCAGTTTTATGGGGGGTGAAGGGATGGGGTTAAGATGCGTGACGGACGCCTTCTACATTAGCATCAACAGTTCTGCAGAAGCTCCTGTTCCAAGCTCTATGCAAATTTGAGAAATTTTACAGTTGCCTTTCCAAACTGTTTCTTTTTTGTAAGTTGATTGATTCATTCTTTTTAGTTTCTAAAACATATTTGCCCATATTTATTTCAATGTTCTTCCCATCCAAATAAATAAATCACACTGTTTAAAAAGGTAAACTTAAATTTTTTCAGTTAGTTGATCCATCACTCGCTTCTCAATGTTGCAGTATTCATCAGACCAAACGGTTAACAGTTATTGATACAGTCCAAAAGGAGTAATGAAATTTTGCAACTTGCCATTCTTTTTAAGGGAATTTGATAATGTCCTTTTAACAAGTCTATCTTGAAAAAATTTGCGGCTACGAGCAAAAAAGTAATTGATCAATGAAGAGGCGATGGATAATTGTCACTTCGCTCACTGATGGAATTTTCCCGTTTTTATAATCAGTACAAATCCTAAATGAGCCATCTGATTTCTTCACTAACACACAGGAGAAGCTTTAGTGATTTGAACTGGGTTATAGCGTAATCCATGTTGCAACAATATTCAACTTGCTTTAGTTCCTAGAAAGTCATACGATCAAAACTTACGGAGATAAAACCATAAGCGTCATTTTAAAAGGTTTTCCATCTTCTGATCTTTATCTCATGCTTTGTCAGATTGGTTCATTTTGTACATCTGCAAAAATTTCAAACAGAACAATTTGAATCACTTCACTTTACTCAAGACTTTGCTCAACACTCAAATGTTTTAGTTTATCTTTAAATTTTCTAATATTGGAAAAATTGTTCCATCATATTATCAGCTCCCAATTTTCTATAGCCAATTTTCCTCTGTAGATGAAGTTTTTCTGTGTTATTAACACTGTTTCAGTTTTAGTCTCTGGTGATGGGCGCAAAAGATTCACATGCACTTCCTCTGTCGTTTCCTTCTTCCTGGTGTTTCAATCACAAGTTCGATCACTTAACTTCTCCTATTATCAAAATGACCTTGCAAACTTATTGGTAAGGGGAAATCATTCCCGGTAAGAACACTAGAACTTGCTGTCCAATATTAAAATTTCTTAGCTTAAAGTTTTAGCATCATATTTTCTTTTCATTTTCTCTTGACTTATTTTCAAATTTTCTAAAGAGAATTTTTAAATTTCTCTTAATCTTTCCATGATGTTCTTTACATATTCTCCTTGGATTTCCTCTTTGATTTTCAAACCACTTATGCAAGAATCTTCAATGGACCTCTAATGTCTTGACCAAAAATCATTCCATTTTCTGCAAATGCTTTCTTGATAAGCATTTCTAACTGGGAATAACATTAAAGGTAAACCAGCATCCCATGCTCTTCCGATTCATTACAATAACAGTTAACATACTTTTCAAATGTTTAGTGGAACCTTTCCACTCACTTGAGTCTTTCATAATTAGTTGATAACTGTTGTTTTAGTCCTAACAAGTTCATCACATCCTGGAATAATTTTGAAGTAAAGTTATTATCCTCTATCACTTTGCAAAATTTCTAGTTATTCCACAACTTGGAGAAAACTCCACCAACTTGTTCCCCAGCAATTACCTTTGCAAATACTTCGTTATCAGGAATCGCAATTCAAATGGAGAATTTTAATAAAATTGTTGTCAAATTAGAATTTAAGTTGTTTTCCAGTCTAAAATTAAATGATTTTGACCTATTCTGGGATGGTGTTTCAGCTTCCCTCAATCATAACTCCAGTTATTTTGAGACACCACTCGATCATCCATGAGAAATCTATTCAGGATTAGATCTCATCATTTTTCACTGATAAAATACCCGTTGACTGACAAGAAATCAGAAGTTGCAAAGTTGAATAAAATAGAGCCGGAATATTCTCAAATCTGAGGATCAACCTGATACGAAAACAGGAATCAGCACTGACAGTGTAGAAGTAAACTGTTGATTGGTCAAGATCACCAAGCAAGTACCACGTGACGTCACGACCTCTACCTGCTTCATCCAGATCCTCAGTTTTGGGTCAGCTGTAAGACCATCAAAATTGCCCTAATCTTGTTAACCTAACTTAACTTAACTAATCATTCAAGAGAAGCAAGAGACCCTGGAGGTAGGCTACTCTTGGCCATGGTTTCGAAAGTGAAAAATTGTTAATAACGGTATGGGTACACTAGTTAAGAAAACATCTTGCTGGTCTGCCAAGACAAATAAAACGTACCTTTGAACATGAAAATGGTCTACGTAATTTTTCTTATATGTTTTGTAAATAAAACTTTGAATGTTATATCCATTCTATAAAACCCTGTGCTAAAAACGTTCCCTCCCCTAAGAGAACAAATACATGGGAAACACAAGTGCGGTCTTCCTTTGTCTGATTATAATTATGTGTCACGGAAAATAACAAAGAATGATAATTTGAATGATATTTTCCAGCAATTTTTTAAGGATATTTAATAGAACTTTAACTTCCGTTGAGTGCTGCGTTATTTAACAATTCGTTTAAATAAGAAGAATGAGAAATGAACAACATTAAATGTCATTATTTCTCTTTCCTTCTTAAGCATATTTTTTTGTTGAGTTTCAGTGAGCTTAAGAAAATATGGAAATAGAAAGATGATGTTTCCTTTTTGTAACCCTTCCATCAGAACTGTGTAAAATATGATAGAATTTGAATACAAAACGTTAATTGTTTATGTAAAGCTCCAGGTGAACTAACACTAGTAATAGGTGTATATAAATACTAGTTGTGACTTAGAAATATATTCCTAATCAAAACTTATTTAGCAGGTATGGCTTAGAATATATGACCATATAAGTATGAAGGAATATTTTCATTAAATGTCATTGAAGAAACCTTTCAAAGAACTGAATGGTTGTTAGTGATGATTATATAAATGATATAATTTTATCAAGTTCCCCAAAGCTGAACGCAAACCTTAATTAAGAACCATCGCTCAGGACTGACTTGGAGTTGAATACTTGTTTACAATCAAAACTTATTTCAGCAGTTGGCTTGTGAATTTCATATTTTTATTGCTTTCATTTATTTTTGCATTCACAGCTGTATTGGAAAGATAGTCAAGAGGCCGATTTCGGGAGTTAGTGGAACCAGAATAAGCTTAAACATGAGTAATTCAAATATTGTTGAATAATTGTTTCAATACGTTCTTGATAATGGATAAGCGCATTATTTTACACAAGTGCTATGTAGTGTGTGTGAATGATGAGTGTGTGTGTTAGTGTTGTTGTGTTCTGCTTCTTTAAATTGATGGGATTCCTAAACTAACTGGATTTTTCTTCAATGTTCTGCTCAAGCAGAATTGGAGTTCATATAGTTGCAATGGGATCTTAATGCTTCTGCATCACTAAGTGTGATGAAAAAAGCTTAAAAGAAATCAAGAGTAGTTAAGAAATTCTGAATGATTTAAATATCAATGATATAGTTCTGGATAAAATATTTACATTTTTGTTCTGCTTCTTGTAGAATTGATGAGAATGATTTTAGTAGATGGATAGTATAGTCAAGATGTTCTGCTTCTTGTAGAATTGATGAGAATGATTTCAGTAGATGGATAGTATAGTCAAGATGTTCTGCTTCTTGTAGAATTGATGAGAATGATTTCAGTAGATGGATAGTATAGTCAAGATTAGAAATTGCTTTCAGTACAGTAATGGGAAACTCATTAATTATATCTCTGTACTTCACTACATTTTGTATACAAGACCTGATACACAAAATGATTTCAGAATAACACACACCACCACCAGCAAGATCGATGAGGCCCCACCATTGAGAAAGAAAGGACTCTCTCTCTGTCGAAAGAGGTTGCTCTCTGATTTCTTCAACCAACTCTAGGAAACTAAACAATGCTGGGTCATTCTGCCTACCTACCAGGGTAGTCAATGCAGTATTCGCTATTGGTGCCGTAGCTGTTGAAGCAGCTTAAAAGACACAGATATGGAAGGAGGCAGTTTTGCCATATTGTGGAGGAGAGGAGCCTTCAGATGAGCATACAGGTCTTCATGAAAGCAGTGTGCATTTTCAGTGCACTGTGAGAGTGGTGTGTTAGTGCAACTAGTGCACAGACATCACAGAACAGTTATCTTTATTTAGCAATGCATTATAAAATCTTACAGGCAAAAAACATCTTTAACTTTCATTTTTAATCCCGCTTTCTCTCTATAGGTTTTGAATGGTGCATGCTGGGAAAAATTGATGCATTATTTACGAATGAACCAAGGTCTATACAGCACAACCACGGAAAATTGATACACAGCATTATTTACACCCGAACCAAAGTTTATAACTACACCCCTGACCCCTGGCATGGTATGATGGAAAATATAAAGTGTATATGTCTGCGCTCGCCAAGCTGTTATAGAGGTTGCACCTACAAGTTTGTGTAACCTCATGAATTTTACAAGTAAATAAAAACTACTTGTATATATACTCATACATTTCTTTACAATAAATCCATATATACAGTAACTTGTAAGCTTAAGTATAAATGCAAGTTTCTTACTGCTGAGCAGTTTGTACTATGTACAAGACCCTTGTTACAATATAGCTTGTGTATGTGTCTACAAAGTAACTGCTTGTAGTTCCTGAATATACTAGGTAAAAAGGGCCTGGAATCCCAATATTGCTGACACTGAAGAATCAAAGCTGAGGAATCAAACTTCTTATGAGACAACTTCTTGTTACAACACAACTGGTGTTATTAGGCTGTCCACCAAGGTCGGTGGGCAACCATATTATTATATTTGTGGGGCTTTACCAGTGCCTTCTTCATCTCCTGTGCCACTCCTCCGGCAACGAGAAACTGAAAAAGGAAATATTCCTTATCAGTGCCTTCTTCATCTCCTGTGCCACTTCTCCAGCAACGAGAAACTGAAAAAGGAAATATTCCTTATTTTACGAATGCAGTACTATAAAGCAAATAAAAATGCAGTATATTATTCAAGCAAATGCTAATCCAAAATGCAGTACTATAAAGCAAATAAAAAAATGCAATTTAGGAACTGTAAAGCTATTTGAATTAGCAGTTAAAATCACGTATTGGTTTCTAAAATCAAGAGAACAAAACTACAATGAAAGCACTAATATAATATTTACCTGAGCTAATTTGCATCCTGGCTGCATCCAAGAAGTTATCCCTGGATGATATATCTGTGAATTATAATTTGAGGCTTCTGTAGCAGCAAGGCAAAATACCCAGAGTGAAAAACTTGATCCCATCAGCTTTTCATAAGTATATTGTTCATCGAATCCATCGACATATTTCGTAATTTGTTTTTGTCAAAGATATATTGTTGTATTAAAAGCTCTGAAAATGACAATTTCTTTCACTGCTCAACTTATTTGCGGAATGTTAAAGCAAAAATATTTTGGAGAGAACCTCCTCTATGTTTAAAAGTCGAGGATGAAACAGGATTTATGAAAGTGCAGAGAGCCTTACGAGGGACGTAAAGGGATAAAAATTACGTAATCTCTTGGGCTCTCTGAGAGTGACTGTCACGCAGAGAGACAGATAGAGAATGAAAAATCAGTGTAAGAAGAAAGAAAATCGCGTGTGTTCTGGAAAATAAAACTCTGGAGCGAGTGGACAATTTCGGTTTCTGCAAAAAAGCACTTGGTTAATATTATCGTGCGCAAAATTTATTAATTTTTTTTTTGTAGTAAAATTGTATTTTCGAAACATTTTTTTCAAAATGGCGACTGAATAGAAGTAAAGCAAAATTGAAGTGGGTTAACGAATTCTAATTAAAAAAATGTAAAAGTAATAGTGAGAGCGCAAATTAGCTAATACTATGAACACTGTCTTTTAAAAAAAAATAGTTTTTGAAGAAAATATAAAAGTATTAAGTGTAAGTACGAAATTAGTTTTGAAAATATTCTTGTTCCTGCACACATTGACATACACAAGTACGCATATCTATATGTATGTATGTCTATATGTATGTATGTATATTGCTTTAAATATCTAAAAAAAAAAAAAAGTTAGCCAATGAGATACATGTTATTATTCCGTATCGAAACAATAAGTGTAAATTAAAACAACTTTATTCTCAAACCAAAATAAAAGTTAATGTTTCACTCAAAATAGAACAAGACTTTTCTCAAAATATTATTTCTAGCTGAAAAAAGATTTTAACAAAGTTGATAATTGATCATTTCCTTTTCTGATGAAAATTCAATTTCTTATTTCATACTCTGCTTGTAAGGCGTTTTCATTTTTATCATTTATGAATAAAGCATCTAACAAGAATTCCCTTGTATTCCACTTTACATTTTGTAAGCCTGTGGATAAAAAAAAAGTACTTTAATGTGTTCATCATTGCCCATTCGAAAAATATATTTTGTGGGAGAACTTTAAACGCCGCAACTCACTTGAACACAAACACACACACACACACACACAATGGAAGGACCCATAGTAATTAACGGAGATACGCTACAAAGAAAAGTTAAGTATACCTTAGTTTAACCAGACCACTGAGCTGATTAACAGCTCTCCTAGGGCTGGCCTGAAAAATTAGATTTAGTTTACGTGGCTAAGAACCACTTGGTTACCTAGCAACGGGACCTACAGCTTATTGCGGAATCCGAACCACATTATAACGAGAAATAAGTTTCTATCGCCTGAAATAAATTTCTCTAATTCTTCATTGGCCGGGTGGAGACTCGAGCAGGGGACCAGCGGAGTGCTAGCTCAGAATGAACCCACCCGTCCAATGAGGAACTGAGACACGCTACAGGAGGCAATGGACGCCATTCGGCTCACACCAGGAGCAAACTGGGAGACGAAGAGGAAAGGATAAAGATAAAGCCTGCTATAAAAAGCCGTTAGAGGGGAAACGCCACCTTAAAGAGAGATTTAGCCAGGAAA
>NC_089742.1:19640818-19658318 GCF_040412425.1 Macrobrachium rosenbergii
GTCTGTACCCTGCTACCCTCCTTGCGCCACCTGCTCTGTGACTCACCTATGTGCCATCATCCAGTATATGCACTTCTAAATTACTATAGAAATGAAGCCATTTTTTCGTCTAAATTAATATTCACTTGTGTTCTATAAGATTTCATTTACCAACATAACCTTACTCCTTCTTCTGTTTACTGTCAAGTTTCTCTTACATAGTCTAGTGGAAAACTGAAGATTTTTGAAGAAGCGTGTTTTGCTTGATAACAGATGTTTTATTGTTGATTATAGTACTAGGGGTCTCCTGGACATATTTAAGCTGGGTGACATTCTGAAACCCTTGGGCAAAATTTTTATAGCCAAAATTCAAAATGGCCGACACCGCCATAAGGAAAATCTTAAATTTGTGATATCTAAGCTTCTAACTGACCTGGAAACGTGATTTTTGTAGCTAAATGTCTGTTTTAGGAGAATTATGAGACACCAAGACAGGTCATGATTATGATTCATTAAGTCATTGTACATATTTTGATGATAGAGGCCGAAAAATTGGCCCAAATTCTTAATCGAACTGTTTGCATGTTTTTCATAGTAGTTACAAATTACATAATAATTGTTGATAGTTTGATGGTGGTGGCATACATTAAGTTCCTTGTCTGTCTTATTTCAGATGAACAAAAATGGCTGACCAGGATTGCTATTTGAAAGAATATGTTAACTGTAGTGGCAGTGGGAAAGGTAGTTTTACTTCGGCAGCACGGTTACGAACAGCTAGTATTAGTAGAGGTGACAGCTTGCATGCTCAGCTGTCTGAAGATTCAGACACTAGGTACTGGTGTCACAAGAATTGTGTGTCAACCTACACATCTAAGACACTCATCCAGAGGCAAATTTCAAAATGTTCAGCGTCCAAACCCCACCGAAAAAGCGGAGTCGTCGATCAGAAGATAATGTTTTCATTTTCCAAAAAGCATTGTTTCATTTGCGGTAAAACATGTGAAGAGCGGGATCCAAAACATCCAGAACGATGGCGTCCATATAGTTACTGTAGAACTGCAGACCGAGGAAAATTACAAAGGACATTCAAGGAAGTTATTCTTGACACATGTGATCAATGGAATGATCAATGGGGAGACCAAGTGAGCTCCGTATCCAGGCTACAGTTAGCGATTTGCATGCAGCAGATGCCAAATATCACCGAGACTGCCTGCAGACTTTCAAATCTCTACGTCACTTGGACAATGCGCAGATTGAAGCTAATTGTGATGTGGATAGAGCTTTTGCGGAGGTCATAGACAGTATGATCATTGACAAGACTAAAATATGGAATGCCATCGAACTTGAGGAATTGTATTACTCTATGGTGGTACACAGATGTCACGCAGGCTTCTGATTGAGAACTTATCAATGAACTGGAACCAGATCTCCTTGTTCTCTCAGGCATTGGTGTGGCAAGCATCCTTGTTTTCAGAAGTAAAGTGTCAATACATAAGAAATTAGTTGGCAACAGTGAAGATGTAATTGACCAAGCCATAGAAAGATTAGCCAAAGTGATCATTAGAGAAACCAAGGAAATAAAGCGTGACCAGGAAAGATATGATACTAGAATAACTTTAGAAGATGCACTTCCAGCAGCAGCCCAACTATGCTGAGATTGTTGTCAAGATTATCTTCAAAGCTCGATGGAAACCTTCAAGCTGCAATGGCAGGAAACATGGTTACATGTGCAATCACCAATAAGCCAACTTTACTACAAATTGCTCTCGGTGTGGTCATTCGTGAGAAAATGAATATTGAACTCCTGCATAATCTAGGAATCACATGTTCCTACGATGAGGTACTTCGGTTTAAGAGTTCAGCCGCTCATGCAGCTTCAAAGGACATAGAAAAACTTGGGATTGCATGTGAAAATACTGGATTGATTCAGGTAGTGGCTGACAATTTTGATGCTAATATATCCTCTCCAAATGGGATTAAATCAACCCATGCCTTGGCTCTCCTTGTCACACAACCACAACCAGATAGTCAGACCACTTCACAAGAGGAGCACAAGATCAGGCGCCTGAAAAGGCAGAAATGTCTGAGAGTACAATTGATGAAGTCTCAATCCATGAGTACGAAGGACCAAAGAAACCTGCTATGCCAACATGGGCTGCAAACCAGTCTCCATTGCCACTTGCAGTGCTCACCAGCCAAGTGATCTCTGTTAGGAGAGCAAGAGAAGAAGATCTTCAGTTCCTCACAGATATCGTCAGTGTTGAGAAAACACCAGAGTATGGAGGCTACAACACTAGGCGTGCCAGGAGCAAGGTCAGTCAATCAAAGCCAAGACAAAAGCAGTTTATTTGCCCCTGATAGACATGCAATGAAGAGCTGCGAACGCACTCACAGCGACGCATGAAGAGGCTGATGTAATCATTGCACAGCAGGTAGTCCATCTGGCTGAAACAGGGCACAGCAATATTCGGGTGGTGGCTGATGACACAGATGTTTTTGTGTTACTACTGCATTTTTACAAGCAGAGACAGCTTACATGCAATCTAGTCATGATGGGGACAAGTTTAGGAAGAAAATGTGCTGATATCAAAGCAACTGTTAAGGAGCATGAGGACATCATTGAAGATATCTTGCCAGCACATGTATTGTCTGGCTGTGATACTGTGTCAGCATTGTGGGGCATAGGGAAAGGAACTGTGTTCAATGTTCTCAAATCTGGAAAGAAACACCTTAACACAATTGGCATTACAACAGAGAATGAGGCCTCTGTTATACTCCAGTCTGTTGCCTTCATTGCATCATGCTATGGCCACCAGAATGAAACTGATATGACAGCTCTGCGTTACCAGGTCTGGTTAGGTAAGATGGCCAACCATAGGCTAAACTCTGCTCCTGAATTGAGAGTTCTACCCCCTACGAGTGAAGCTTTCAAGCAACATGTATTTAGAGCTCATTTTCAAGCTGCCATATGGAGAAGCGCACTACAACCAGATCCACCTGCACTCAGTCCCTAAAGTATGGCTGGATGAACAGTCCTACAGCCAATATACTGGAGCCGATCCTCTGCCATCAAATGTGTCTGTTGCACCTAATTATGTCCTAAAAATGATCAAATGCGGATGTGATTCTTGTTCCACAGCCCGCTGTAGCTGTAGAACAGCCCAAGTCTCTTGCTCAGAATTTTGTGACTGCTATCTATCTGGTGACTGCAGAAACCCTCAGACAGTCAGAATGACTTCAGTAAGCCAGGAAGATAATGAACTAAGTGAACCAGAAGATGACAATTGATTGCTTGTTTGCTTTTGTGCCTAAAGTTTAGAGGATTTAGAAATATGATTTGGCATAGATGAATTGATTTTTGTTAATGCAATTTGCTATGAGTGTATAATATAATTGCGTGCATATGTGCAGGTTCAACAACTTTGTTACAACTTTCAGATTATACCTTATTAAATTTCATAGATTGATTATTATGTTTCTGCTCAAAGTACTGAAATTGTTCAGCATAAATACTGCATCTTATGTGCTTGATAGAACAGGACTTGGTGCCTATAATAAAATACTTCATAATGCATTACACATAAACTAAATATATTTGATGTTGCTGTCGCACACTATTGTTACCTGATGTTAATTATCAATGTATAATGCTGCAGTTTTGCTGTCTGTATTTTTTTCTATTTTTATTTTTATTTTGTAGTTTTAATTAATGACCTCATTTTACAAACAAAATGTTCCTCTTTACCAGAAAATTGAAGTTAAATTTCCCAATGACATATTATACTGTGATTTAAGGGCCTCAAAATGTATCAATGTTCTCAGATGTATATAAAGAGATAAAATATGTCTAATTTGAGTATCTAGATGTCTTCTACTACCTCAAAAACATATATTTAGCCACAAAAATCAGGCTTCTATGACAATTAGAAGCTTAGATATCACAAATTTAAGATTTTCCTTATGGCGGTGTCAGCCATTTTGAATTTTGGCTATAAAAATTTTGCCCAAGGGTGTCAGAATGTCACCCGGCTTAAATATGTCCAGGAGACCCTAGCACTATAATCAACAATAAAACATCTGTTATCAGACAAAACAAGGTTTAATGGATTTCCACTGGACTATTTGTCATAATTCTTTAGTCTTCTACGCTAACACTGGACAACAGCTAACCACTGTTCGCACTTTGGTGGTACAGGGAAATATAATAGCAGCGTATTTACAGAGGTTTTAATTCTCCATACAAGAGAAGGTAGTGAAATGCAATGGAAATGCACCCGTAGAGTCAACCGCAGGTTTCCAGTAAGTGGAGAAAAGATTTATAAGGAAACTGAGAAGACTCAATGTACTGTAAAATGAACTCAAATGATGCAACCATCCTATTTAACAGGAATTGTTTAAGAGAGGGTCGTCGTCGTCGTCGTCGTCGTCGTCGTCGTCGTCGTCGTCCTCCCCTCCTCCTCCTCCTCCTCCTCCTCCTCCTTCTCCTCCTCATCATCATCATCATCATTATGTGAAATTTCTAATGAAAATACGTTCTTAAATGTAAAGTACAGTGACACACACCATAAGCACAATCAAAAATATGATCAAATCTATTTTAATGTAAATAACACGTAAAGAGAAATAATTGAGGGGTCTACACATCTACCCTCCTAACTCGACGCATCCACACACGCACATACAAAGATTCATGCCGTATCTTCGCCATTCCAACGTTCAGACATACAAAAGGAATCATAATATTGTCATATGAAGTCAGTGGAAGTCTCATATCCCCACCTCCCCCCTTCCCCTTCCACCCTCATTACTCCTTGCCATTCCCTTTTACCCCCACTGAAGTGGGTCGTCTGTAATTCTATTGTGGCTTCCAGGAAAAGGCATCACGGAATTTCCCTAAAGAAAGAATCCAATGTATTTTATTATCCGTGCGAGCTTCTGCATCGTTCTTTCAAAACTATAATTTTCATAATTTGTTGCCGAGCCAGAGAGCCAGTCTGAAAGAAGAACCTCTTTTTCTGTTATCAGTGTGGCTCTTGAAACGTATTTTGCAAAGGTAATCGCGTGCTGCTTTTAAAATGCAACTTTGTAGAAGCATTTGGGTGATGCTTTTGAACTTAACTTTCTAAAAGAATTTGAGTTTACCTCAATGTAGCAGTGTACAAGTATTTGAGTTCCTCTTTAAAAGTAGATTTGTAAAAGAATCTGGGTAATTTACTAAAGTAATGATGTAGAAGTATTTGGGTTCTTCTCAAAAAGTAACTGTACAAGTAGATGCGTGCTGTTCTTAACGTAACTTCGTAAAAGTAGCAGCATTTTGCTCCTGAAATTTAATTATACAAAGTAGTTAAGCATTCTTCCTCTACGACGGATATGCATGATAATCACGGGTACATATAACCAAATACGGACGGAAGAAAGAATGCTCGTAAATAAAATGATAAAAGATAAAAAATTACTTGTGGAAACATGAAAACCTTTGAGATATGAGGAAGTATGTCGGGATAAAGGAGTGATATGAAGAAACGAAGAAAAATATGAAGAAGAAATATAGAGAGAGGAAAAGAGAGAATCCGCCGAGGCAAATACTTCACCAACTTGTAAAACAACAACCGGTAAATGCTATTCGAATCGAGGGGTCTACTCGAGGAATACGTAAGGAAGAATGGAGACATGTCTCCTGCTCTCCGTTAATGACACAAACAAAAACACCTTAAACCAATTGAAGGGAAGGATACAGAGCCTTCTGGATATAACTATGTAACAAGAAAAGTAATTGGTAGAAATTGAAAGCCAGTGGATAGGGACCTGGGGAAGGAAAAGGCATCGCACAGAAAATATACAAGAGAATTGCGAAGCTCAACAACAACCAAATTGACTTGCATGAGGACGGAGGGATACGGAAGTCACAAAAAATAGAAAAAGAATAAAAGTGGAAAATAAATAAAAACTGCGAGAAAGGACACGAAAAAATGAAGAGAAAATACGCTTGCAGGGGTAAATCCTTTTTGCTCTAAACGTCATAAAAGGAGTGAAAGGGTTTTGTTGAGAAAGATTATAAGATTGCCAAAGACTAAAAAGGGAGAAACTGCGTTTCAACTCTTTCAAGAACTCTCAAAGTTGAGAACTGAAGACCTGAAATCACAGAAGTGATGTCTGTTCATGTCTACATGGTTACACAGAATCAATCTGTATGCATTCCTTGACTGTTCGACCACGGAAATCCGGAATTCATGTACACATTTTTACATAAATATTTATATATACACATACATACACGCACGCACACACATATATATATATAAATATATATACATGTGTATATATAAATAAACATATACATATACATATATATACATATATATACACATATAAGTATATATATACACATGTATAAGTATATGTATACACACATATAAGTATATATATATATATATATATATATACACACATATATACATATAAATATGTGTGTGTGTGTGTGTATTAGCGGAAGGTGCTGGTGCTGGGAAATTTTTACAAAGGGGATATAGAATTTTGGCACAACATCAACATTTAATACATGAACGTAAAAACCCACTGACTTGTTTTATATGTGTATGTATATATGTATATATATATATATATATATATATATATATATATATATATATATATATATATGTGTGTGTGTGTGTGTGTGTGTGTGTGTGTGTGTGTGTGTGTGTGTGTATTGCAAGTCAGAAGGCAAAAATTGGAAGAAACCATAAGAGGTTTTCACCAACGCAGCGAGAACAAAACTATAACAGAATTCTTGGTGACCTTTCGAAATAACCCAGACAAATATCAAAACTTCTCAAACTGCGATTCGTACAGGTTTCCCTTCGTCGAAAAGCTTTTTGCGTAACGGCACCACAATTCTGTAGTCTTCTGGAAATTCTTTTAGATTTTTCGAACGGAAGGGGAAGAAGATCACTCACACAATAAGACGATTACTCTGTATCTAATGTACTTGGCCGACTTGTTAATTGTTTGACAAGTCGGAGGTCATCAATGGAAAAGGTAAGTGGAACATCCAGTCCGAGGTCATCCGATACATCAAGTATGAATCGCCACTCCGGAGACATCTGGCAATCTCCTCTCTCCTCTCCCCACGGTGCCACCTCGACCGACCCCTTCACAGCCGGAGTTCACCTGCTTCGATGCGCAGTTAACCCGCGCAATTTCATGTCAAGATTCTCAAAATAGACATCTGTGTGCATTTTATACCGTTTTCCTATTTCATATAGTTTACAGAAAGAGATTTAAAAATAATAATTATAACGTTATCGCGAAAAAGCACTTTCGAAAGTCGTGAATAAGAAATCGGCCCGGGGAGGATCGAAAAATGAGTGCCTGGCACCTTTTACCTGAGATGGGTGGAGCTGGGGCAAAGATAAGCCGGTGTGAGTGTCAAGGTATTATCAGTCACCTTCTGACCGCTAGCAGGAAGGTTACAGAGTTTCTCGCGGGCGCCTTACACGTGGTGATTGGACTTTTGTTGACAACCATCAAAGCACCGCCGTCGCTTTAACTTAACCAACTGACAACATGGATTACTCTGATGTTTTTACCTGACGAAACTTCAATGGCATCGGAAACTAAAGTGAAGTTATGAACTTCTTTGACTAGATACGATTTTCTTTGGAACAGTTTTCGTGGCGAACGATAAAATACTTTGTCGCTATGAATGGAATGAGCTTAGGAATTAAGATACTGGCCTCCTGCTCGTCATTCTTATTTTGTCCAAAGGTAAGTTTTCTGGTTTGTTCAAATTATGTCATTTGCGACATATTATATCACTATTATTTACCGATTCAACTTTAGCCTAGAATAAAAACAATCTATCAAAGAAAAAAGCATCTCTTACAAAGAAGTAATAACCGGACTGAATAAAGATTAATGTAACATTCTACCGCAGGCATCTACGCATTTCACAAGAAAAATTTTTTTGTATGTATTTTGGAGTGCGCATATTGCAATTTTCAAGTTACCGTTACAAGCGACCTAATCAGATACTACACGTACCTCTTTCGCTAGAATATAGTTATTGTTTACCATGCACTGAAATGAATGTAAGATTATATATACATAATATTACGTTGATAGCATATTAACTGAAACCACAAATAAATCTTCTAAGTCTAAAATTCCATATATCGCCAAAATAAGAAGACAACGGACTCAAACATTTTTTTTCTTCAAGGAGTAATTTATTGAAAGTGAAGAGAATATTCGCAATAAATAGTTCAGAATTCTTTCCAAAATTTGGAGTAATCATTCGACCAAGCGGTGAGCGAACAACACAGATCTGCATGCGAACCAAAACATTCCGCATTTATTGACGAAGATTGTTTGCCCTTTGTTGTATTTATAAGCAAATTCTCAGTCGGAGCGGAAGTAGTCCAGTTTCAAAAATATTGTGAAATAATTTTCTAAGTTTTCTGTCCCAGGAAATTTCACTCTTTAAATTTAACCAATGTAAATTATACAATTACGTCTGGCATTATTTTTTCTAATACCACTACAATGTCTTGAACGACATCATTTCCTTAGTGAGGATCTGAAATTAATGACTGTTCCTTAAGTGTAATAATAATGAAACATGTAAAATGTTAAACTTACGCTCTCCAAAAATTACATTTATCGGAAGACTATTTTTCGGTTTACCAAAGAGCGTGGAAAGAATTAGAAACAAAAATTTCCCTCGATAAATAAATTGAATTCTTTTGCTATTCTTTCCTGTTGTTGAGAAGAATATTTTTCTGAACATATTCTTCTCAACCAGAATATTTTCATTCAACCATGTTATAACTTACTTTGCATGGTTTTTTTTTTTAGAGCGAAATGTGTAAACAAAATTAAATATCTGACAATATATACTTGCGCTATCATTTTCTCCTGTTCACTTTTACCACTATTAGCATCACAAAATCTTCAAGACTATATATATTATATACACACACACACACACACTATTATAAATGATACCTCTTAATGATATTCTGTGTAAGAGTAAGAAGAGGTTATGTTGAAGAATCCGCCTATATAGGGGTTCATCCACGATTCACCAGTTGAAAATACAATGTGACAGCGATCATTATCTTGTCTTTCCCAAAATTACCCCATTTTACAGGTGTGTAAAATGTCAAAAAAAAAAAATTATATGAAAATTATGACAGATACTGACAAGAAAAAAAAAGTTTAAAGTAACATGAAAGCCAGAGGCGGAAGCAATGAAAAGATAAAAGTTTTCTGTTTGTATACCAGTCACAAAGACGTATTCTTTAAATAGATCTCATCACCAACACTTTAACCGAAAATAACACTACATGTTATCCACAGGAAACCATTCAAAGTGGGTGGTTTTATCCAAACAGTCGGTATTCAGTTTAGTCTGAAAAATTTTGAATTCGTTTTCAAATCATCAAATTAAACTGCATAGGTAAAATATCGTTAATACACTATGAAAAGTCATTTAATTATTTCTTTATTTTACAGAGCAAAACTGATGTTGAACATATCTTATTAACTTTAAATTTCATCTGAAGTTTTATTGCCTACGGATGCCACACAACCACAAAGTTTATTATAATTAATAATTTTTTTTTTAAGGAGAACAACATTATCCAGAATTACACACAAAAAGTCAATTTCAAACAAAACCTTTACTCATTTGGTTTTCTAATGAATAAATAATTCCCAGCCATTGACATTATCTCAAAACTATTCTGTTCATTTCATCAGGCATGCGTCTATCGCTAAACACAACCTCTTGTGTGATGGCATATCGATGAATTTGTTAATTTTCAAAGGTATGTTGTCAATGACTTATCATACCGTATTGACGTAAAAGGCCATTCATGTCAAACTGCAGTTACCAATATATCTGACATATAGTACTATCACCAAGCAGATCCTAAAACGACTTCTATGCACAAACACAAGCACGTCACAGTAAATTATATATATATATATATATATATATATATATATATATATATATATATATATATATATATATATATATATATATATATATATATATATATATATATATATATATATATAGACAGATAGATACATATAATTTATATACAGACATACACATATATATATGATATATGTGTGTATATATGTGTGTGTATGAATATATATAAAAACTAATATCACAAAGCAGATCCTCAAACGACTTCCCCTCACAAACATACACACACTTTTTCAGTAATATATATATATATATATATATATATATATATATATATATATATATATATATATTTATATATATATATATATATATATTCATATTATATATATACACATGCACACAAATTATAATATATATACATACATATATATATATATATATATATATATATATATATATATATATATATATATACATATATATATATATGTGTGTGTGTAGATAAAAATGGAGAATGAATTTAGCACTAATCATCAGATTCAAAGCTTTCAGTGCAAAGCGTATTTAAAAATATTATGCGCCCATAAAATTTAAGGATACATATTATTCAAATTTGCATGTATAGCTATATAGAGAGAGAGAGAGAGAGAGAGAGAGAGAGAGAGAGAGAGAGAGATAGAGAGAGAGAGAGATTCCTTCCTTTATTACTTGTTTATTCAGTGTTCCAAAGGACACCAGCATCATTATTATGTTATAAAAAGTTTCTCATATTCCTGTGCACCATCATAAGTTATTTTCTACTTGGAAAACATAAGCCTGAAAAATTCTGAGATTCTTAATTATATCATTTTAACTCAAGCTTATTAGTAGGTAAATCAAAAGTTTAGCATTCAGTAAATTTATTTCCACATAAGTTAATTCTCACAGCAGAATAAGTCTTTGTCTGTTAGTAAATATAGGAATTGTGCGCTTGAGAGAGAGAGAGAGAGAGAGAGAGAGAGAGAGAGAGAGAAAATTTCAACCTATTTATTTACATTGGACATACCAGCTATTGTGAAACCAATATACTAATCAGCTACTAGATGTCCACTAGCAGTTCATGACCTATAACTCATATTCGCTATATCAGTGTGTTAATCTACTAACTAGGCTATATATATATTGCTATCTATATACATATGTTATATATAGAGAGAGAGAGAGAGAGATATAGAGATATAATATGATATGTATCGTATCATAAGCCATAAATGTTCGATAAAATACAACAGAAATATATATTGCACAACTGAAACTGAAATATATGATAAACAATGAATATTTTTAAGCATTCTTTCACCGTTGCTATGGTCAAGTTCAACTCAATCTTAAAATAACAAATAACAAAACGCATTCATATCTTATAGTCACTTCCTATAATTTTATATATATATATATAATATTATAAATATTTTATTACAACTTACATTTTTATTCTATATATATATATATGTCTGTATGCATGTCCATTGCATAATAAAAGGAAAATAACTTATGAGCTATATAAAAAAAATATCATTAAAACTCGTATATTTATATTCTGAGTTCATTCTACTTTCCTTTTATTTGCATTTTCAGTACTTAATTGTAAGTCTGGTAGCCTCTATGAAACAGGATCACACATATTACAGGGTCAATTCCTAAACCCAAATCTTTTAATATCTCGGGACCAGATGTCTGCATGGAAGGATTAAACATTTCAATAAATTAAGCAATGAGTTACAGAGGTTGTTTTATTTGTCACGACACTTGATCACAGGACTATCTATATTGCTGCAATGTCCTTAATAAGAGGCATATAAAAAAATGGTAAGCCGTTTTCCTATACTGCATAAAAACAGATCTGTGGTCCTGAGTCGACATATATCTTATATATATACATATATATATATATATATATATATATATATATATATATATATATAAATATATATATATATATATATATATATATATATATATATATAAATATATATATATATATATATATATATATATATATATATATATATATATATATATCATATATAATAACATAGTATATATTATAGATAAAAGCATATATATATATATATATAATATATTAAAGTTTTATATCCCACATATTAATTTTGTCCCCTATATAAAACTAGCATATAATATATTTTTGTTTATTCCTATAACTACTATATAACCTATATTATATATTATATATTATATATATATTATATATATATATATACAAACAGAATGATTTAAAATTAGAGCCCCCTCCTCTACAGTCAATATAATCAAAATTGATATGGAAAAAACAAGTTTTTATGTTACTACAAACATAAATTTATTTAAGTATAAAAGAGTATTTAATATTTTGTGTGGTTGTATTTGTGTACCACAGCCTGCATTCTTGAGGGGTATGATATCAACTGCAAGTAAAAAATCTGAGACAAGATTGCCCATTTTTCTCATACATTTGTATTCACCTTTCTTAGCATTTCTTGATACTTGGTATACCATCATAGTTCACATTCCTAATTCACCAAATCCTTTTTATGATACTATCAATGTTTTCATAACAAACAGACACACTTAGTAAGGAAATTTAACTTTCACACTAAGAAATTATAACACTGTTTGAATAAGCACACCTGTGTTTAAGAGCCTTGTAAACATGTCCATATCTATATAAAATGAAATTACTTCTTCAAAAGATAACACATTTTACAGAATCTTTGAAGAAAAAAAAAAAAAAAAAGCACCAGTATCACAGTATTTTAATATTTGGAAAATGACTGTCCGTTTTTCAGCTTCCCATACACTAATAACAGAGACCTCTCGTGATAAAATCAAAATCAAACACTGGCAAGACTCACCAGGTATGGTGAACGCTCTTATATCATCCAACTCTTTGCATGTCAAATGAAAGTAAGACTTATTATTTTGCAATTCCTGACATATGTAAAAGAGGTTCATCTGGAATGTGAAACTATAGAAAGTCCCTTTCATCCCAGGACTTTAAGAAATGAACCAGTAAAATGATTGTTTATTCTCTCAGAACTGAATTGAAAATAGTTACTGATATCCTACAAAAAATGGCAGATACCAATTTTTTCATTCAAAGATACAGCACTGTAACTTCGATATTAATCAATTTTTGTTTCTATTCAATAATCAAAACCTAAAGATGTTATACCAAATGAATCTACCCAGATTTTAGCTACCATGTTCTTTTAATTTCTGAAAATGATGTCGAAACAATATTCTCCATTTCTGATGACAGTCAAACCCCTTTTTGTTCCAGTTTCTTTTAACCCTCATTATAACTCATTCTAATGTAACAGCTATCTAAGATTTGTAAAGGAAAAACGCCAACACCTGGCCCCCCTGAAGGTTACAAGGGTAGCCTGATTCTGGTCAATCCATGTGATTTGCCCAGAGTCGTAGCCATGGCTTTTATAACTTATTCACTCAGTCTGAAAATACAAGAAATATAAAACAGAAAAATAGCTTGAACCCAAACGTTGTAAAAAATATACTTGATGATAGGCTATACAAAATTGGCTTAAAACTTTCCAAATATGGTCTGTGTGTGGAGGGCAGAGGTTAATCACGATAACAAACATAGCATTCTTCACTAATTTAAGCAATGGAACCAAAGCATTAAAATATATATGTAGAAATGAATGACAATATATATGACACCACGCTTTAGCTAATGACTACCTTTGATATATAATGTTTGTGCGTGTGTGTAATGCACATATGTATGAATGCGTGTGTGCACATGTTTCCAAAACAGTGTCTGTTACACTGTATTCTATGGATTTATTAAATTCATAAGATCTATGGAAATTGGCAGTTAATTATTATCCCATTCGACCCTTTACAAATCACCTGGAAAACTGAGTAAACTCTGCCATCTGAAGTATTTATTTTTAGATAAATTTGATCTGGATTGGGCATAAATATAATATTTCACCATAAAGTGTATTTCTGTGCAATAAAACGATGTATTAGGTATGGTCAAGTCGAATGCCTCTGTTACGGCTTTTACTCGAAGCGTAATACCTGTAGCGCACAAGATTAATAGATCACTTTACCTACCATATTTTACCAATTAGAAGCATAGAATTACAAGCAGAAGGATATTTTAAAATTATGAGAGATATTTAAAGACTGGGAGTAAAAGATCAAATCAGAGTCTGAGGTCATCTGGTTAATCACTGAATTCTCTGTTTATTTTTAGTATAGTTGGTGCGATTTCCTGGAGACAGCGATGACAACAAAAGTGCCAGTGGGATATATCTATTCATTCCTGCTGTAAAGAGGATTTATAGGAGAATATATAAACGTTCACTGTAAAGCGCCCACCCACCGCGCCCCCACTCTCCAAAAAGTAAAAATGCACTGAAGAATTCTTGGGAGCAATCGAATTTTTTGTACATCGTAAAATGCTGTATTTCAGCCACGGTCCGGTGATGGCCTGTATTGTTGGTACCTATAGCAGTGCCAGAAGTACTATTATGGCTAACTTTAACCTTGAATAAAAAAAAAAAAAGAGAATTACTGAGGCTAGAGGGCTGCAATTTGGTATGTTTGATGATTGGAGGGTGGATGATCAACATACCAATTTGCAGACCTTTAGCCTCGGTAGTTTTTAAGATTTAAGGGGTGACAGAAAAAGTGCCGACGGACAGCCAAAGCCATCTCAATAGTTTTCTTTTACAGAAAACTAAAAACACGGACTTTTGCAACTTGATGGTAAACAGAAGAGCCGACACTGTTGGTATGGTTTCGTGAATTCCTCTTAATTGGAGAGTAAATAACGCGGCAACAATGGAAACACTATACTAGCACATGCTCTTTAACTCTGAAATATTAAATTCGTCATCTAGATTTTTTATCACTTTTTATTTGAGAGAATGAAGGAGGGGCGATATTCAGAAATAGTTATTTGTGCTCTCTCTCTCTCTCTCTCTCTCTCTCTCTCTCTCTCTCTCTCTCTCTCTCTCTCTCTCTCTTCTTTCGTCAGGATAAAATTACGTAAAGGAGACACCTGACAGGATTGCAGGTTGTTGCCATAGGGAAGGTTATATGCGACAAAACCGCTGCATTAAATTCCAGTTATTTTTTTAGGAACTGTTAATCCCTCGCTGTTTAAAAACATCACTTGTATTTCCTAAATCTTTTAAAAATTTCTCTTTTTAGGATGGGTTTATATATCTGTCTACTTTACAATTGTCCTCTTATTAATGTCTATAAAAGGAAATCTATGTGATGTAAATTGTGATGTCCGGATTTAACAGGTTCTTATCCAAGGAAACAAATAAGGCAAAAATAGAGAGCAAGAGCTTTTAGAGAACAAGTAATAGTTGGGAAACTGATCAGAAAAAGTGCCTTTGAATAAATCCATATCGATTAGAAAAAAAAAATGTACTAAAATTCGAAATAAATGTTAGTAAAACCAATACGAATTTGCGTGAGGCACTAATCTTTAATTAGAATTCTGATCTTTTAGAGGTGTAACATAGTAATTTAAATTCGTTAATATCTTCAAAACAGATCTGAACTAACCTAAATAGAAAAGAGGATACAAAAAGAGGGTAGAAAATGTACTCAAAGCTGTGAAGATGAGTAGCCTAAAGATCCTCATTCAGATGTGATTGATGAGCAAAGGGGATTCTGAGATGTAGCACCTCAGAAGAACTGAGGCTGTAATGTAGAAAGGAGAATTATGAAAGGATAGATCTTCAGCAACAGTTTATCAAGGCAAACTTGAAATGACTGATCATGAAGAGAGAGGGAAAAAATACTGAATTATGAGAGCTAAGAAAGCTGAGAAAGATGGGCAATTTTATGACGTGATTTAACAAAGAGACAGTAATGTGTTTACAGAGAATAGAATTAAAGCAATGGCGACAGACTGTAAAATGCCGCAGGACTGTCAAGATTGATGACGATGGGCATCTTAACGTCTCACACACAAGATGGACAAATGATAAAAAGTAAAAAATGCGCCGAAGTTTCTTAGGCGCAATCGAGTTTTCTGTACATTGTATAATGCTATATAAAGCTTTCGGCCACGGCCCATGAAATTCTCATCCGCGGCCCATAAAACTTTCAACCACGGCCCGGTGGTGGCCTGTGCTGTTACCACCTATAGCAGTGCTAGACGCACGATCATGGCTATCTTTAACCTTAAATAAAATAAAAACTATTGTAGCTAGAGGTCTGCAATTTGTTATGTTTGATGATTGGAGGGTGGATGATCAACATATCAATTTGCAGCCCTCTAGCCTCAGTAGTTTTTAAGATCTAAGGGCGGACGGACAAACAAATAGCCATCTCAATAGTTTTCTTTTACAGAAAACTAAAAAGCGATGAAAGACAATAGTCTCGCTATTTCATAAACTAGGGGTTAATTAATAGTTCACATATTTCAACTAAATTACTAATGAACACAGCACTCTAATTCGGGAGACTTTTTGTGTTTTATATTTACTATGAGGTATACTAAGACAATTTGTTCCGTAATAACTGTAATATTGGTCATTAACAATTCCCGGATAAAGCTAACAAAGCACAAAAGCCAATCCTCAGTAAATTCCTGAGTTGAATGTTTTCATAATGCACAAGGAAACATCGGCCTTCCATGCGTATAAAATTGTAGTCTAGGCACAGAAAAAATATTAGAGTGAAAGTACAAGAATCACTTTAATCACTGAACAGAAGGAACTGAAGAGTGATACCTCTTTATTAGGAGAATAATTGGTGGATTACTCAAGCAAGAAGTCGCAAAGATGATGAAAGTCAAAGAACATATCGAAATGCTTTCTATTGATTTCCTAAACTAAACTTTTAAAATCCATTGCAGAATTATTTAAGATATTCCTCCTGTCATGCTGGCCTTTGCTCACTAATTTTAGAGAAATCATTCCAACTGTCTAGCTAAGAATGCTGCTGTAGACCACTTCCACTACATAAGCTAACCCATAATGTTACTTGATTGTCTGAAGGAATTTCTATATGTCTTCAAAATAATCTTTTATTAGTTAAGGAAAAAATCACACTGATTCCTAATAATCTGTGTGAAAAAATAATGCAAAGTCAGTTGCTCACTCGCGAAAATAAAGTACCTATTGGAAATATCAGTTTTCTCTGATCTCCACACATATCTTTTATAAGGATAATAATTTACTGTAACCTCCTTGCAAATACTACGTGCTATTCATTTTACTTTACTGGACGCCGGTAAACCTGATCATGTGATGATAACGTAATGTTAATACAAACAGGAATCCGTTCCGATACCAGAAAATGTATATAATAAATTCTAAAAATATACTATCTGCTTTTGGAATTTTGTCATTGTTTTTTATACTGTACTGTATTGCTATGTTTACATATATGATTACTTCTTATTATTTTTATCTTTAATGTTGTTATTATTATCTTTGAGATTTGCTTTTTCCAGTTTTTTCGTATTTAGCCTTCTGGACTTGCTTCTGTATTCCACCTAAGGTCCCTAGCAGGAAATTAGTTTGTAGGCAATCTGTT
>NC_089742.1:19663318-19700818 GCF_040412425.1 Macrobrachium rosenbergii
AAGTAAGCAAAGAGACAATGGCGGCGGAAATCTGTAAGAATATGTATGTATGTATGTATGTATGTATGTATGTATGTATGTATGTATGTATGTATGTCTGCAGTTTTTTTACGTGTTTGCCTGTGTTATATCCTAAGTGATTTTTCATTTGCTCTTGTTTAAGTTATTATTTTATTATTATTATTATTATTATTATTATTATGAGTGACGGTGTCAGTATGAGAAGTTATATAATACTTTTAGGAACAGCTTTAATTGTTATAAATGAAATTATTGCTACTGTTAATGTTGTCTTTGGAATATAGACAAGAACCTTTCCTCCATGTTGACTTAGCCTATCACGTAGCCTATTAATTATTTCCAGATCTATGGTTAATTGGAACCATTGCAAATACTACGAAACATTTAAACACGAATATAAAATAAAGCCTTCTCCACAAAATCTGTTTAAAAATAAACAAATAGTGCTGTTTAAATATAACCCATATCTCGACAGAGCCTCAGACGTGTTGCATTACCCCGAACATAAATTCAAGAAAGATAAATGTGAGCATATTTTACCCTAGATATATGATATCACAAATACAAGGGTCTTAATTAAGTACAACGAATTTTCCCTCCGTTTTCCTAAAAGTTAACACATAATTTTAAATGTTCTGTTACGTAGTCTTACAGCCCCTATAGCATGTGTGGTATGCCTTCAGATTTCCAAAATATATTTGTGTCGGTTTTAATTTATACTAAACTATGAAGATATTATTTACATATATTGAGCCTTTCTTATTTTAGAAGCTATGTCTCATATAGCAAGGAATAATAAAAAAAATAAAAGAAAATAAAACCTTGGTCTAGTTTTCTTAGTCTTAGCTCTCATGAGTTACACGAGAATAAAGTTACTAAAATAATATTGAAATAATTTATCATTTATGAAGGTTAGTCTCTCATCCACTGTCCTGGATATATATTCAGGATATAGAAAAGGAACAGCGAATAATATAAAAAAAGTAATAACATAAAGATTGCTATTATCGAGGTGTTTATTTAACTGTTACACAAAGGATCTGGAAGATTGAGGAACTAAAAGAAGTCATCGCATTAGCTTTTATGAAAATACTGTGGGAGACTTAAACAGGGATTCTTTAGATATAACTTTACTAGAATATGATTAATGATCATAGAGTTGTACTCAAACTTATATTACATGAGACATACGAGGGTAAATATCTTTCATTCTGTAACAGGTCCACATAGAACGCATATTGCTTTTCTCGTTATCTTCAAACTTCTCCCGTTTATAGCTATTAATACAAAAAGAAAAAAAAAACATCAAAATTCGTTCTTTCTCCAAATCCTCACTGCTATACCTCGATCAGCCCTTCTGTCAGTTCATTATATTTAACCCAGTTCCTCTTTTGCCTCTGCTTATATTCCGGTTTTTTATATTATCTATGTAAACTTACGGATAGTAATCAATTAGCAGCGTATATTTCGAAGAAAGAGCCCTCTCCATATTCAAACTAGCGTTCTGACTAAATTTTCTCGTTATTTAAATATTATATTTAAGGAAAAGCAAGTACACTAGAAATGGTTTGGGAAGTTTAGATACTTTTCAGTATTTTCGGATAAAACTTTATTAGCAATTATTTCGTGAATGACGGAAATATAAAATTTAGGCCAAAGTCCAAGCCCTGGGACCTGAGAGAGAAACTGAGACTAAAAAGGGTTTAAAGGTGCAACAGAAGGAAAACCTTGCAGTTGCACCATGAAACAATTGTTAGGAGAAGGTAGAAGAAAGATGGAACGAAGAGAATAAGAACGGAAATACAGTAAAAGCAAGGAAAAGGGTTGCAGCTAAGGGTCCAAAGAACCTTAAGTGGTCCCTACAGTGCGCCACATGAGATGCACTGAAGGCATTATCTCCCTACGGAGTTCTATTATTTTGTACACTTATTTTTCAGATACCAGTTTGAGGAACAGTTAGTTTTACCTTTTAGAACAGTATGATTACTTCAATTTCATCGAAAGCCAAGGTGTTATTAAAGGGATGAAAATATACCCGCCTAAATTACAGTAGTAAATTCACCTTACTTTTTCTATTTTCTTTTTCTCTAACCAAACCTACTTTAATCTATTTAGTTCCTTGCAGGAGTAGACTAGGCTCTGGAGAAGCTCTCAGTCACGCAGAGGTAATTAGCTTCCTGGATCTTCGATGATTATCAAGGTTGTAATTAGACATAATGGTAATTAACCTTCAAGCAAGAACATTTCGTTCTACTTATCTGAATACAAGATTTAAAACATACATTTTTTTTAGCTAAAAAACACAAAGAGTAGAAAAGCAGTTACAGCACGCAGTTTATAGTATAGAGGAAGTGAAATTTACTTGCAGTAATAACAAGAAGATTGTCCATAGTGAATTACATTTTTTAATATATATATATATATATATATATATATATATATATATATATATATATATATATATATATATATATATATATATATATATATATATATGTATTTATATATATTATATATATATATATATATATATATATATATATATATATATATAGTATATATATATATATATATATATATATATATATATATATATATTATATATATATATTTATCATATATGGACAATTCACTATTTTGTTTTTATTAATGTATGAAAATTTCACTTCCTGTATACCATAAAGTGCTTGCTTTAACTGCTTTTCTACTTACACACACACACACACACACACACACATACACACACACACATATATATATATATATATATATATATATATATATATATATATATATATATATATATATATATATATATATATGATTATTATCACTTTTGTACGTGATTCATTTATCACACATTACAGGTGAAAATAAGAAACGGGGTGTAGGTCCTGACCGGTTTGACTTTTATTTCCAAGCCATTGACGAAGGACTGATACAGAGTGTGAGAAGTCACAAATATATATACTACAAGAACAGTACTGACGAACATACACAACCGTTAGAGGCTCCATATCCCCACTCAGGCCGGTGTCGAGGTAGGAGTGGCCTTTAAACTCATTTGGCTAAAAATCACAATAGACTCAGGGGACATTGCTGATAAACAGACCATACCCACCTCAGATCCACACCTGACAGGTGTCATGGAGGCGGAGTTTGGAAACTCATTAACATTACTACCCTCGTACTGTGTTTACAAATATGATAATCCTATTTTCATATATCTCTACTGCCTACCTTAAAGTTTAAACAATTTACAAATTTCTTTTGATATTAAAGGATCAAGTTTATACATCCCTGACTGATATTCATATTATGGTTGTAACTTTCTTTATGAAGCTAGATTCAATGATGTTCCTTTCCAGTGCATTATTAGAATATACAATCCTTTTGCCCCTTCCCAGTTGATAGCATGATTGTTCTCACTAACATGTACAAATATACCACTGTTCCTTGCATATATCTCACATTTCTTATGTTGTTCAATTCTTTTTCCAGTGCTTTCCCGGTTTGGCTAATATAAAAGTTGTCACAAGACTTACACGGAATTTTATATACACACCCTTTAATATTGTCTGGGGAGTTCTTGATAAGTACATTTTTCATTGTTGTATTGTTCTTAAATGCGACATTAACACCAAAATTTTAAGAAGATGAGGATATCTTTCATACTATTATTATAAGGCAGAACAAGCAAATTTTTGTGTTGTAAGGTTCTTTCTGGTTTTGATACATAGTCTTTTTTGCCGCTTCAAATGCACTGTTTAATACACTATCAGGATATTTAAATTTTTGCCAGCATTCCTAATCTTATCTATTTCATCATCAATATATTCAGGGCTACATACCCTGTAATGCTCTTAAAAACATAGATGAAAACACTGACTTTTTTAACCTTATTGCTTTGTCCAGAATAGAATGACATAGGAAGAAAATATTAGTGGGTTTTCTATACACACTATATTTAAACCCACTACTATTTCTTCGTATGAGGACATCCAGAAACGGTAAGCACCCATCATTTTCCATTTCCATCGTGAATTTAATTGATGGTACTAATTGATTTAACTTAGCAAAAGTTTTTTGCTGATCTTGGTTCCTGGCCATACACAAATTATGTCGTCAACATACCTAAACCATGTTACATTACGGGGATTATGTTGTTTAATATCTTCTTTTCAAAAATTCCATATATAAGTTACTTAACACTGGGGATAGAGGGTTTCGTTGCATACCAAAATTTTGTGAGTAAAATTTACCATTAAATTCAAATTTACAATCTTTACACATAATTTAATCAGTTCAATTAAAGTACTTTTAGAAATGGGATATCCAGCTGTGTGTTCTAACAATTCAGATAAAAACGCCATCAGATCATCTATTGGCACCTTGTGAATACTGATACAACATCAAAACTTATGCCTGGATTCACTATTAATCTCTACACTATTTAGTTTATTTATCAGGTCCACATTATTCTTGATATTTGCATTTGAGATGGTACCTACTAATGGGTTCAGAATATCTACTAAGTAATTTCAGCTTTAGTATGATGCAACCATAAATCTTTGGGGACGTTTGAAAAAATCAGACACCACAAACGTCCCAAAAGATTTATGATTGCTATTAATGAACTGAAAAAGATAAAAATATACACATGACAAAAAGCAGATAAATCAGGCGCCCTTGTAATTTTAAATAAAAGTGAATATATAGAAAAAATGCAAAATCTTTTAGGGTGATGATAACACATATAAAGAATTAAATAAGAACCTATAGACAATGTGAATAGTGGTTTCAATAAGAAAGTGAAAAACCTGTTAAAAGGTAACGAAAGCCTTATAAAGAAGTTGTGTCATGTGACCTCTCCATCGCTACCATACATGTATGGTACAATAAAACTCACAAAGCAAACTTTCCTGCCAGGCCAATTATCATTTCAGTTGGTTCCGCATCATACAAGCTAGCGAAGTACTTAGTAGATATTCTCAACCCATTAGTAGGTACCATCTCAAATGCAAAATATCAAGAATAATGTGACCTGATAAATAAACTAAATAGTGTAGAGATTAATAGTGAATGTGTGATATATATATATATATATATATATATATATATAAATATATATATATATTATATGTATTTTATCAGTTAGTACAATTTTATTTTATTAATTCCCTATTTTACCAATGTAAAAATTTCACTCATATACCATAAAGTGCTTGTTTAACCATTTTCAACTACACAACACACACACACACACACACACATATAATATATATATATATATATATATATATTATATATATATATATATATATATATATATATATAGTGAAAAATTTCCGAATGGGAGACTCAGATACGATGGGGAATTAGACTATCGTTTAAATTGTAAAAAAAATGATTAGTAAGGGAGAATTTGATAGTGCTGACACAGGCTATCCTTCGAAATGCTGATGCCTGTGGTGACCAAGCTTCTACTTTTTCATGATTCCAGAAAAAAAAATTTTTTCAGTGTTGAGCGCCGTGTGAAAGTCCCTATAAGATCTGTGTGTTTTTCGGTGAATTTTAAGAATGTCTATAATGATAGTTTAATTTAAATTTTCCTAACTATTTTGAGGTGTGGTTTTTACTATAAGCCTTTAATCCTTTGGGAAATGAAAGAAAATATCTATCCCCTCACAGTGTGAAGCTCTCCTAAAAATGGTACCTATAAATAATAAATGAAAAGTAATCTGACTACTTAAAATGCTAGTGGAAGTGACAATATAGGCTAACTTTGCTAAATGGGAAAAAGCTAAATATGGTTAAATTGGCTAAATTTCTAGATTTCCTTTTTGATATTATATCAAAACTGGAGTTAAGAGATGAAGGAAATTCATTTCCAGATCAATTATGAAGAATAGTTGAGGGCTATGAGAGAAAGTATGAGAAAAATATGAAGATGACGTAAACAATTTTGCTAGTTTATAAAGATGATGACTTAAAAGTAGGGCAGGTAGGTGACATATAGAGAAAATAAAGCTGGAAGTTTGGATAACTAAAATATTACTCCATGTTTTCAATGACAGGCAAGTAAGCGGTCAATGGAATAGGTGTAAAATAAGTTAAGTATACCTTAGTTTAACCAGACCACTGAGCTGATTAACAGCTCTCCTAGGGCTGGCCCGAAGGATTAGACTCATTTTACGTGGCTAAGAACCAATTGGTTACCTAGCAACGGTCCCTACAGGTTATTGTGGAATCCGAACCACATTATACCGAGCAATGAATATCCATCACCAGAAATAAATTCTTCTAATTCTTCATTGGCCGGCCGGACACTCGAACTCGGGCATAGCAGAGTGCTAGCCGAGAACTCTACCGACTCCCCCAACGAGGAACTAGGTGTAAAATAAAACTAAATAGCTGCCTATTCAGCGAATGGAATAAGATCCAGGCTTGTTACCTGCTGGTAGTCAAATATGTAAAACCGCTCTGGAATTTACAGTGTAGTACCCATGTGTGCCGGCATACACACACCTACAGTACAATCAAAATCTCCTTTATTCCGCGATGACTAACACGCGAGAGGAACACAACTTCTCTCGTTCGTCTTTTGTGCATATTTCTTCATTGTCATTTTTGTCACGATATGTGTATTATTTCCACTGTATGTATTGTTATGCCAGCTTTCCAACCATATATGTGTGATATTCAGTCAAATGTTTTGTATCAGTTCGTGTGTATATTTCTGTCTGTGAACAAAGACAGATACTTGAATTTAATCCCTTTCTCGACCTGTCAGAGGTCAGGAACTACGTCACGGCTCGTACGAGCTATTGATCTGTGTGAAAGTTTTGTTAATAAATCATTAAAACTTTATTCTCCGTATCTTACTCCTACCTCCCCTCACAACAGTAAAGAGCGAGAATAAGGAAACTAAAATAAATGTTGTTAGAGGAATAATCAGAATAATGAGAACAACAGTTGTAGGCTTTTCATTGCGATAAAATAGATAAAGAGAGAAAGAGATTTTGACTTACCTATCTGTATAAAACAAGGCAGGATATTCATTTATCTATCTATCTATCTATCTATCTACTTATTTATCTCTCTGTCTGTCTGTCTGTCTGTCTGTCTGTCTGTATATAGATATAATAATGCCTCTCTCTATATCTCATATATATCTCTATATATATATATATATATATATATATATATATATATATATATATATATATATATATACATATATATATATATATATATATATATATATATATATATATATATAAATATATTTTTTTATTCTCCTATATCTTTTAATAAATAAGTATCCCAGAAGATTTGAAGGTTATTAAATCCTAGAAGTTTTTTTAGTCTTTTAAATAAGGTGAAATTAATAAGCGCTCCTTTGCTTGCTTATCAGATCCAACGACAGATGGTCTGAATCGACGAAGGCAGTAGCTAGAGAGGGGAAAAAAAAGCTTTTACAAAGACAGCAATATACGGGGCCATAAGACTGGGATTGCAAGAATTAAAGCAATATGTATGTGATCCGAACAGAAAGCTCACAACGTACCGTCACTGAAATTGTGGAGACAAAAGCATTAGAGTGTTTGGCGAAACTACAATTCACTGAAATGACTTTAATTGGAATACCCTAAGATGGCAGTACTGTCCCCGGTATCACAGTAAAAAAAATAGAATATTGGATTAATAGTTGCGACGATGAAGAATCGTTTTCACAAATGAAAAATGTATTTCCAATAATCGATTTGATTGTCTTGTTTTAATCACCTGAAAGCAAATGGATTCAAAGATATTCCGCAAGCCTAAAATTTATAGCTTGATGAGGTGGCCAAAGAAAGCGAATTTTCGTGGATACCAGTAAATATTTATCAAATTCGTGTTATTAAATACCATTCGTTTGAGCTTATCTGCTCTCTATCCCAGAATATCAGGTAAACTGTTTAATCACAGTTTTACCTTAAAACTGTCGATATATAAACCAGAGTGGTTTTACATATCTGACCACCAGCAGGTAACTACCTTGGATCTTTATTCTATTCGGTGAATGAGCAGCTATTTGACCTTCTTTACACCTGTTCACGTGGCCGTTTACTTTCCTGACATTGAGAACATTGGGTAATGATAAACTCATCAAGTTTAAATAATTACTATAAATAAATAAAAAAACACAAGATTAGTTTTCCCATGACATGACTATTTATCAGACATTAATATTATATATATCAGCATATATATATATATATATATATATATATATATATATAATATATATATATATATATATATATATATATTAATATATATATTTACATAAAATTAGAACCTTTTTTCCATTTAATTAACGTCACTATATCACTGTTTCCTAAGAGAAGTAAGAGTTTAGCTGTAAACGTTTAAAAACTATATATTCATAAATAAAAACAATTGAAACAATTTCGGGATTTTTTTCATTTTAATGTAATAGATACATGCGTAGAATATCAGATTTTTTAATGTTAGTAACATAATATTACAGTGCATATGCTGTGCCATATAATTTTTTGTTTTCTGTAAAAAAAAAACTATTGAGGTGGCTTTGTCTGTCCGTCCACACTCTTCCTGTTCGCCACATCAGATCTTTAAAAGTACTGAGAAATAAATAGCAAATTGGTATTTTGATCATCCACCCTCTAGTCATCAAACATACCAAATTGCAGCCCTCTAGCTAAGTAGTTTTTATTTTATTTAAGGTTAAGGTTAGCCATGGATCGTGCGTCTGGCAATAAATAGAGATAGAGAGATGGTAAAGCATCTTCACTTGACCATATAAATAAACTGAGCGCTGCCCGGTCGCAGCTGAGAGTTTCATACTGCAGCATATCGAGAGTTTCATACAGCATTATTCGCTGTACAGAAAACTCGAATCAGCGGAAGAAACTTAGGCGCATTTTTTACTTGTTTAATATTACATACAAATGCAAAAAAATATATTGAAATATTAGTCCTAGAGCTATAAAACGGTATTTCTATTTCAGTACCATTCATTCTGTGATGGGGCTTTTGTTTTTAGTAATACTAAGCAAGCGCATTTCTTTTTTTACCATCAATCAATCACGATGAGTTTGTTAGCGTTATTTACTGGAGAAGTAATAATATTCAGTATTACGCAGCTGCTGCGTCGCAGCAGTTACTAGTCAATAGCCACTGTGTGATGCTGGGTAGTAATAAAATATTTGTTAAACATCTTTAGTTTGTTTAACATAATCATCAACATCACTACACAGCTCTCAGAAAGTTAAATGACTGAAACCTTAATTCTTGCCTTTCATACTTCTCTCTCTCTCTCTCTCTCTCTCTCTCTCTCTCAAGCACATAACCATTATTTCACTTCGCAGTAAAATGAAATATTTTGGTAAAATAAGATCCATTAGGGCGTAATGCGTAAATATATTTGTTGTACTTTGATAGTCAGTTAGTTACTTTTACTGGAAATCTATAGATCTTTACTTTCATTCAAGTTAGGATCGATGAAATAAAAAAAAGTATCTTTATCTACCAAAGTAAAAGATCCTTCTGAAGAGAAGTCACTAAAGAAAGGAAATCTAATAATTTTTAATCGATAGTTTAACAAGCCCTAAAATGATAAAAAAGAAAAACATAAAAGCCCTTCTTTTCATTGAAATTCACCCTTATAGGTCTATTTTTCCATGTAGCCTTAGAGCTTGTCTTCTTTCTCTTTTTAAATAGCTCCATATAAAATATGTCTTCTTCACTCACTTCCCCAGACATTTTTAGTTTTCTGTAAAAGAAAACTATTGAGATGGCTATTTGTCTGCCCGTCCGCTCTTTTTCTGTCCGCCCTCAGATCTTAAAAACCACTGAGGCTAGAGGGCTGCAAATTGGTATGTTGATCATCAACTCTCCAATCATCAAACATACCAAATTGCAGCCCTCTAGCCTCAGTAATAGTTATTTTATTTGAGGTTAAAGTTAGCCATGGTTGTGCGCCTGGCACCGCTATAGGTGCCAACAACGCAAGCCACCACCGGGCCGTGGCTGAGAGTTTCATATAGCATTATACGCTGTACAGAAAACACGATTGCGCCGAAGAAAGTTCCGCGCATTTTTTACTTTTTTTATAAGTAAGAGAAAAAATGCTAACTAAGAAACTTACATCCGTTATCACACAATTCTACCAGAAATAATATTTATACTTGTCTGCACGATAAGAAGTTTCTTGTCAAGTAGAGTAGCCAAAATGTATTGGTAAAACTTCTCACGCTAGGCGTACCTTCGATGAAAAGAGTGGCCATTAAAGGATTAACTTCGGTAAGGAACGTTTACCTGAGCTTAGGGAGAAGGTTGGGTAAAGTGGGTCATTACAGAAGAGATCGTTTAACTGGCATTTGTTCAAGTGACATACCAATGTTGATTTGATTTAGCTTAAGAAAGCATGGTTTTATAATAATAATAATAATAATAATAATAATAATAATAATAATAATAATAATAATAATAATAATAATAATTTGGAAAAGGAAGTATTATTGAAAACAATTGCTGTTTATACGGCATTTACCTTGTAGAGAGTCTTCTCTATTCTTTTATATTATTCACGTCTCTACCTAGGTAGCATAATAATAATAATAATAATAATAATAATAATAATAATAATAATAATAATAATAATAATAATAATAAAATCTGAGCCGAAGTTTCTTCGGCGCAATCGAGTTTTCTGTACATCGTATATAGCAATATCCACTGCTCTTTCCAGCTAAGCACCACGACCTTCTCTTGAAGCTGACTGGTTGGCAATGGTTTCGAAAAGTGGTTAATCTGTGGTTCTTTTCATCTTCATTAATTTTGCGATGGTTGTTTTACCGAACTAAAACACGTTCTGCTGATTATCAAAAGGAAACGTATAACCTGAAATAAAATCATAATACGCATCTCACTAGAAATGGTAAAAAAATAGCAAAATATGAATGATATCAGGAGTGTTCCGCGATTTTTCGTAGATGAGGTTCATATGAATACGGAGGTGACTCAGGGAATGTCTTGTGCTCGAATCGGTGCACTTGAATTACAGAACAATAACAATTACCTTTTGATATTGTCAAGCGTGTTCTCCATTCTAAACTAAAACACAAAGACTTTCTCAGAGCTATGCAGCTGGGTACTTCATATTGATTTTAGGAAATTTTACTACATTTTAATAGCCATAATATCGATTTCGTTGCAATCGTTTACAAATTCGGTGGGATTGCAAACAGTGACTGCACTCTATTAAACCGGAATATGCCTATGTTTAACTTGAAATTACAGTATGATAGGCTATACGAGTACTATTGGACATAATTTGCTGAGAATTTCCTTGAGGACATTTTCTCCTTTCGAAATAACAGGATCATAAAAGATGATGTAGACCTATGTCTTTTTGTCGGTTTACACAGTTTATGATGTTTGGATTATAGGCCTGTCTAACAGGAAATTCAGCCGTTTTATTGTGGTTCTTGTTTTGGTTATTCTTGTTTTTGTTGCTGCTGTTATAGTGCTTGTAGTGTCTTCGAAAATGTTTCATATGGTAGCCTAACATTGCAGAATAAAAATAGACCTATTCATAAAATACTAGTGTAAAGAATTATCCGCCTGCTATTTCTAATTGAAATTTAGTCATTTGTTTTAATTCAAAGAAATCGAGAGCTTAATGAATATAGTCTAAGCTAGAATATTCTCCGAACAACAGAGAGAGAGAGAGAGAGAGAGAGAGAGAGAGAGAGAGAGAGAGAGAGAGAGAGAGAGAGAGAGAAATTTACTGACTGTTATGTGTCCTTTTGTCCAACAGGGTAATCTACAAGAATCACCCCAAAAGCAAATGAATCATGGGCTAATCTCAGACTGGTTTGTATCATCTCATACATAACTTTTTCACTTTTTTTTTTATTTCGTTAAGTATCTTATTATGCCTTCCTACCATAGCCTTCATTTTCATAGAAATGCTACAGCAGTCTTATATTTACCCATCACAGCAATCTAATTTGTTATCCACAGATTTTACTTTTATTCTTTGTGGTATAAGTGGCCTTACATTTACTATGGCTATCGACGCAAGTACACATGTATGTGTATATGCACATGCTTATACGTATACATTTCACCGAAAGCGTATACATTATATATCGTGGGGTCGGAGCTACTATATTAATTAAAAGCTACTCTATTTCCAACAGATAAGGGTGGAAAACTATTTGCAGTAAGAAATTGACGCGTTGGCCCATGCCCTGTCACTGCCCCAAACGTAAAAATTTGATGTGAAGGCCTGTGCCCTGTCATTGCTTCAAAATATAAGAAATTAACTTGTAGGCCTACGCCATGCATTGCCTCAAAATATAAGAATTGTATATTTAGGACTACTCTTACAGTGATATTAACAACTGACACGCAGGATTATGATGAATTAATACCCTAACATCGGATCTGGCTGCATAAGACTATGCTTAACTTCAATTAATGTGGTCTATATGGAATCGCTTATGTAGGCCAACACCAATTTAAAAGAAAAAAAGCTGCGCATGATAAAAAAAAGATGCACAGACAGCATGATCCAAGATCTTCGCAATGATATTATATAACTTAATATATCTTTTATCGGAGATATCAATTGCATACTTTATAATTCCAGGAACTCAAATCTGTGGTGTCATCGTTCATTCACAGATCTCAATATGACCGAACGGAGTCACTGTCAAATCCATACTGGCAATCATTTTGGACTGTTAACTAGTGTTACGTCATTCCCCTATCCTATATCGTTGCCAGAAGCACAATTATGGCTAAATTTAACCTTAAATACAATCAAAACTACTGAGACTAGAGGGCTGGAATTTGCTATGTTTGATGATTGGAGGGTGGATGATCAACATACCAATTTGCTGTGCTCTGTAGCCTCAGTAGTTTTTAAGATCTGAGGCGGACAACTGGACGTCAAGTGCTGACGGAGAAACAAAGCATCAATTTAATAGTTTTCTTCAGAAAACCAATAATAATAATAATGATAATAATAATAATTCCTGTAATAATAATAATAATTATTGTTAAGCAAAAACTCTCCTACACGGGATCAGGCCACCCAAGACTCAAGGTAATTCTAACTGCCCTTGAATTACACTATATAATATTTTATATATTATAAATATAAATGGTATATTGTATAGATATATATATATATTATATATATTCTATGGTATATATATGAATATCGTATATATATATATATATATATCATATATATATATATATATATATATATCTAAATATATATTATATATATATATATATATATATATATATTTATATATATATATATATATATATATAATATATATATATATATATATATATATATATATATATATATATATATATATATATATATATATATATATATATATATATATATATATATATATATATATATATATATATATATATATATATATATATATATATATATATATATATATATATTTATAAAATATTACTGCTGTTCGCCCTCGATGTATTTGGGTGTAGGAATATTAGTCAGATTGACCTCGACAGAGAACATCTCCGCCCCCCGGTAGGGCTAGACAATTCAAAATAACAATCACAGCAGTAGACAAATGGCCGTTGGAGTTTTAAAACAGAATATGCTAGGGCATTAGGGACCTAAGCCTCAGAGAGGTTTACACCAATGACCCCTAGTTATGGTGGCCCTAAAGCTTTTATTCTATGCATTCGGCGATGCCTTTGTCAAGGTCGGATTGCCCGGGCGGTATGACAAGAGGCCACCTCATCTGGCGGGAACAAAGCAGGTCGGTCAGAGAGATTCCAGCGCTTCAGGTCACTGAACCAGGGTGACGCTGCGTCGTCCAGAACGATATTCTTTGTTCTTTATTACTTTTACTCCTACGTCTATCTTAATTAGTGAATTGGGAAGAATGCCAGAATACAACTCCTGAGGTCCTCGTTTGCGCAGCGACTTGACATTCACGGTAAGTCCGATTCTTGTTGAAGCTTCGTCGATTGACTTTATCTCTTTTCTGTATTTCAAATTTTTTTGTTTTCTTCTTCAGCCACCACTTAGAGTATATGTGTTTACGAAGTCTAGATTAAGCCAAATTATTATATTGTTAGCTTCAACCCCGTTATTCCAGTAAAATACCTAGGTTTTAGGGTAAGCAAAATCAGGTTTAAGTCTCGATGCTTTTTATGCCTCGCGTCCGAATGTTTGGAAGAACCGTTGCGTTTAAAATCAAATTCATCTCAAATATTCTTTGTTAAGGTTAATTACCCTTAACTGGCGACCTTTGGCTAATTAACGACTGTCTTTGAGGTTAACTTTTGGCTTCAAGTGGCAGATTATGTGTATTCTTGGTCTGCAGGGCCGTAAAAGTTACGTAAATTGAATAATGCATGATCAGCCAAGACCCTGCACGTAACATTGGCGACCTTGTGTAGAATCTAAAAGTAAAGTTTAGAGAAAGAATCTGGAGAAAAGGAAATTAAATTACATTAATTCCAAAAAATAAAAGTCAGATATCGAACTCCATTTCATTCTTCCAAACAAGGAACCAGGCATAATAATAAGCAGTCAAGAGAATAGTTATAATAACAAGTGTAGCGAGAATTAGCCGTAGGTAGGAAGGGTGCGACTCGAGAGCAGAGCGAATCACAATTTGTGTCGTTTAAGGAAGGGCATTTTACCGTGTTCGGACCATGAGTCAAGTCGTTCAAGTAACGAATACTAAGGCCGAGAAAAGCGGAGCCCATTTCATATACACATAGGAATGTAGTAATCGCGTCGGCAATTCCGATCGTTATTGTTTGCATATAGCGGGAATCATTTAAAACCGTGTCAGTGAAATAGCAAACGAACGGAAATAGTAATTTACAATAAAATGTACCGTTCAGCAACGTAAATTTACGTCCGCAGGCCATCATTTCTCTTTTCATTCTTTGTTTAATGTCCGGGTGAGAAGTACGATAACAAAAGACACAACGTTGTTTGGTAATTTAGTTTTCCATCCGTAACGTAAAACGCTATGCATGATTGGTATATTTAAAGTAAAATCTGGATACCTGCATTTGTTTTGTTGTTTTGAATTTGTGCTAAAAAGAAAATACCCGCCATCTTGGATTCCTCCGTCGTGTTCGTTTGGTTTGAAATTGTTCGAACTGTTTGTGAGAGAACCGCCATTTGATGTTGTCGCAGGCCAAAAAGGTTTTGAAATTTAGGCCTAACGGGACCTTCCACCATCTTAAGACTTTGTTATTGTCATTCTCTGTTGTGACCACTCTGCTCCCAGCACTCTTGGGTAATTTTTTTTTTTTGCTTTCAGTAAACCCACCTCGCAATATCTTAGCTACAGACTTCAGAGACAAAAAAACCAAAAGATAATTTAGGCAGGGAAAGATAGGCCTTAGTTAGGAGTATACCATAACAAGTTCCTATACAAATACCTGCTATAAAAATCATATAAAGAGAATTTAAAATTTTACGATAAACTTTTGTGACGTCGGCTCCCAGGAAAATTAAGATAATAAAGCAATCCCTAAGGAAGCCAAGACGACGTCTATATCATTTTATTAAGATCCATGCCATTGTGCATTTATAAAATCTTTGTTTAATGTTCTCAACCAGCAAGAAATTGGCTGATTGAAAATCTCTCTCTCTTGAAAATCTCTCTCTCTCTCTCTCTCTCTCTCTCTCTCTCTCGTCATTCAAGTAAGCATTCCTAACCTAAGTGTACGTGACCCTCTTCAAAGAAAGAACGGCCGACACTAGGCTAATTAATTCGAATACAATAAACCAAATAAAAGAAACACCTCTGTCCCACAATAGATGAGGACAAGTTAAGAGTAATTACAATACAGTGATAAACTGTCGGTCACGAGTGAGGCCTGCTATCCAGACCGAAGCAAACAGTAGTTTTCACCCTCTGAAAGAAGAAGGGGTCAGCACTGGGTACTGGGACCAGCCACTCACGAGGATCTTTAAAGAAAAAACCCAAATTCACTTTATTCCACAGTGCCAATAATTTGCAGCACTGTCATCACTTGAATAGCTTACTTCTCTCTCTCTCTCTCTCTCTCTCTCTCTCTCTCTCTCTCTCTCTCTTTTACCTTCCCTTTCTCTCTCATTCGATTGTTGCACTCTGCAGGGGGTGTAGAGTGCCTTTCCTCCCATATAGCCTAGTTGGACTCAGTAGAGGTCCCTAGGGAACACATTGGCACCATAAGTGCCACTAAAGAAACATCCAGAAAAATAAATAAAAACAAAAACAGAAGAGAAAGTTCTTCTGGGACCTAACCTGCACCAGTGCCTAGGGATACTGAGAGCCACCAGTGTGACCTGTACATGGCACACCCAAACTACAGTGCCACCTTTTGAAAGGGTGCCACGTCATTGAAGAGACACTTCCTCGCTGCCCAAGTACGCCCAGTCGACCCGGTTAGACGCCCTTCCCAACCAGAACCATGGCAGCAGAGCATTATAAAACCTTCCTGGGGCTGGGGACGGCGGCAGGTCTCACCGGCTCGGAACTTACCACCTGGGTTAAGGAGCAAGTGGACGACTTGGCCAAGCGGGAGAAGGAAGAAAGACTCGATTAGAGGAAGTATGAAGAAGAACGGAGGGTGTATGAAGCCGAGCAAAGGCAATTAGAAGAGGAAAGAGAAGAAAGAAGAAGACAGCATGAGTTAGCCTGCAAGGAAACTGAGTTAGCCCTAAAAAGAGAAAGAGCTCGAGCTTGAAAGAGCGAAAATGGAGAATGCCGAAGCTATGGCTAGACAGCAACCCTCCAGTCCTACACCTGCTGCATCAACCGCTCCAATTTCGAGCATCAATTCCCTAGTCCCCAAGTGGACTGAGGACGAGCCAGAAGCATGGCTGGAGGAGATCGAGGCTCTTTTTGATAACTACAGCACCACGGAGACGGAGAGAGCCTTAATACTAGCCAAGCATATGGAGGGAAAAGCCAAGGCAGCGCTTCGCTCACTGGAGAAGAACCAGAGAGGTAACATGGCAGAAGTTCGTAGAGTCATTACAAAGGCCTACGAGATAACCCCAGAAAAATGGAGACAACGGTTCCGAGGTCTTGCCAAGGAAGTCGGCTGGTCTTGGACAGAATGGGCATGTCACAAAACCCAGTCCGATGCACGCGCTGGTTCGACTCCTTGGCCTGCACGACGTTTGAGGATCTTTTCAATCGGACCATGCTAGAAGACCTTTTTCCAATGTGTGCCTGGGCCCCTTGCTGTATATCTTAACGATAAACAGCCCTCCACACTTAGGGAAGCTTGTCGCATGGCTGATTCGTGGGAAACCTTCAATCAGTCGCATAGCACCTCTCAGAAGCGAATCATCCCTCCGGCCTACCTCTCGAACTCCACTCGCCCGAAGAATGGACTGCCTAGCAAGACCTGTGCAACTATTGCAAGAAGGGGGCCACGCTGAAGCTGAAGTGCCGATACAAACTCGGCACTAATAAGCAGCCTAACCCTACCAGCCAGAACTCCGCTCCCGATTCATCTGCTCAGCCCTCTCCTCCAACAGTTACTGCAGGCCACCGAGCCCATCCAAAGGGCCTGTGCAAATCCTGTGGGGGCTGCTAGCCACTATAATGCTGGATCTCCGGCCTGTCCACATCATGTCCCCACCACCAAATTTGTCAACCTAATCAGCACTTCATTCTCTGCTGCTGGTCCGCACCGGATCCTTTACCCTGTGAGACTGGAAACCCAGTTCATCTTGGTGGCCCCTCTTCAGAGCACTAGCCTGCCAGTGACCCTTCCGGTCACAGTAGACACTGCGGCAGACATTAGCCTGATCACTAGGGCCCAAGTGCCAGCCGGTGCCATGGTTGACGAAGAAACCCGGTGGGAAATGAAGTGGATAGAGGGCCACACCATTACCGTTCCTACGGTCCAACTCCAGGTAATGACACCTTGGGGCACGATACCCCACCGCCTTGGCGTGGTAGGTGGAAATTCGGCCCGGAGTGGTCTTCTTGTTGGGTCGGGATCTTCTCTGCGGAAGCCTGTCACCAACGCCACTCTGCAGCTGCGTTACCTCCTCCACGGAGGCCCCATCTAACACCTCAATAATGACAAACCTCCACCTTCCGCCCACCAAAGTGGTCCACGGAAGGGGCGCAACCCAAACTATTTCAGGCCTAGCCTCTCCAATTGCGAAGGGCTGGCCCACCAAGAGGTCCTCCCCCTCCGCGAACAGAGATTCAGGAGGAGCAGTACCGCTGCAGGACGTGCAAGCGGGCAGACCACTCCACAAATTGGGAGGGCTGCCCAACCAAGCAACGCCCAGCGGACGCCCCGAACAAAACTCACCGAGAGGCTACGATCTCCCTGCTGGGGCAGGAATCTCTGCCGCAGCCAAACACAAGTCGTCCGCGAGGTATTGCACCTCGGACCCCTTGTCAGGCATGCCTGACCTCAACTGCTGCCAGTGCCACTTGCGAGCACTGAGCAGTGCCAGACTCCGTCCGCCAGGACATTGAACTACCAATGGAAAAGGCCCCCATGCCGGGTCTAAATCATGAGGCGAATCCTCCTCCGGGAGATTTAGGATTCCCCATGCAGTTGATCATCTCGACTGGAGAGCCTCCAGCACCCGAAACTTCTTCTTTGCAAAATTTGACTCCAGGGATGAACCCTGGAGGATCAAAATGGTACCCCTTCCTTGGAAGACCAGGAACTGGCATCCTCGGATGCAGAAGTCGAGATCGCTCTCGCTCCGGTTGTCGCAGCAGCCGGAGTAGGGAGTCCTCCCGCAGCTTTGCAGTTGCCCTGACTTCGCACCCGCTAGCCCTTCTGGCCTGTCCCCGGAGTCGGTGCTCATCACCTGCTAGGCCAGCTACTGATAGGCCTTGGAGGAACCCGAAGAAGAAGAAGAAGGGGAGGAAGAGAGCCCAGTAGTTGCCGAGCTATAAGCTCATCCTGGCACTAGTGCCCTCTCGGCACAGTGCCCGAACATCTAAGAGTGATCCTGGCCCCTTGCCCAGAGAAGGTAGCCAGTGTGATCTCTTCCTTTTATTTGTACCTAGCCTAGGCCGCCTTAAAGTAAAGTACATCAATTTAGTAACCTTGTTCTTTCCACTTACCACCGAGCCGCAGTAATCACGTAAGTAGCCTAACTAATTTCAGTAATCTTAACTATTGTGAACCGAGCCACGATGCTCAGGACACGCATGGCTTAAGACCTCAGTGAGGCACCCATTTATCATATGAGGCAACCCTCATGAATTAACTAGTAATTTTTAATTGTATTAAACATAAACCAAGTTGTGGTTTAGTTAGAACATTACTCTTATGTTGGTGCTACGGTCAGGTTAGGATAGATTAGGCTAGGGAATATCATAGAATGTACCACTAGGCTAGGTCTAAAACACATCATGATTGAAGGAGGTAGCCTATAATAACCGTGAAGCACCTTCTCGTACTATTAGACTTAGGTAAAGTAGTGAATATAGCTCGTATCCTATCTAGGTTAGGTAGTTCTGTAGCTAGGTAGGCTAACCAGGACTAATCTGCTCAGGGAAGGAGAGTAACCTACGAGAGGCGAACAGCTTGTTTAGTATAGACCTTCACGCCCGAAAAGGGAGTGAAGGCCTCTTAAGGGGGAGCTTTTATAAATATTACTGCTGTTCGCCCTCGATGTATTTAGGTGTAGGAATATTAGTCAGATTGACCTTGACAGAGAACATCTCTGCCCCGCCAGGTAGGGTAGACAATTCAAAATAACAATCACAGCAGTAGACAAATGGTGCCGCGCATAGGCTGGAAAGTTTTAAACAGAATATGCTAGGGCATTAGGGACCTAAGCCTCAGAGAGGGTTTACACTCAATGACCCTAGTTGTGGTGGCCCTTAAGCTATTTATCCTATGCATTCGGCGATGCCTTTGTCAAGGTCGGATTGCCCGGGGCGGTATGTCAAGAGGCCACCTCATCTGGCGGGAACAAAGCGAGGTCGGTCAGAGAGAGAGTAACGCGGTCACTGAACCAGGGTGACGCTGCGTGCGTGCCCGAACGATATTCTTTGTTCTTTATTACTTTTACTCCTACGTCTATCTTAATTAGTGAATTGGGAAGAATGCCAGAATACGACTCCTGTGGTCCCTCGTTTGCGCAGCGACTCGACATTCACGGTAAGTCCGATTCTTGTTGAAGCTTCGTTGATTGACTAGTACTCCTTCTGTATTTCACATTTTCTTTGTTTTTTCCTTCAGCCACCACTTAGGAGTATGTGTTTACGAAGTCTAGATTAAGCCAAATTATTATATTGTTAGCTTCAACCCCGTTATTCCAGTAAATACCTAGGTTAGGGTAAGCAAAATCAGTTTTAAGTCTCGATGCTTTTTATGCCTAGCGTCCGAATGTTTGGAAGAACCGTTGCGTTTAAAATCAAATTCATCTCAAATATTCTTGTTAAGGTTAGTTACCCTTAACTGGCGACCTTTGGCTAATTAACGACTGTCTTTGAGGTTAACTTTTGGCTTCAAGTGGCAGATTACGTGTATTCTTGGTCTGCAGGGCTGTAAAAATTACGTAAATTGAATAATACATGATCAGCCAAGACCCTGCACGTAACAATATATATATATATATATATAAAATATTTTTTTTACATTCTGGGGACTGTTGGAGGAATGTACAGGAATTTTTTATCATGAACTGCCTTTAAGAGCCAACAGATAGCACCCAGAATGTAATAAAATGGATGGGAATGAGGTGTGACTTCCTTAATCATCAGCAATTAATCAGGGAGTGGAAGGTCGCCATGGGAAATGAGTCACTAGTTACATTAAACTGAATTAATTTACAAATGAAGCCATTAAGAAATTTATCTAAAAATGCTGGTGATACAGCAGGCAAGTACATATAATGTGAAATAAACTTAGGCCAGGCGTAGCTTATCTCTGGCTATAAAAAGGGATTACGGCTTGAAGTTAGCTCAGACTCTCTTTTGCGCAATAGGGCTGCGATTCAGGACTTTCTTGCTTATCAGAAATGGCAGTACTTCTGAGTGGAATTGATTCACAAGGCTGGGGTCGACCGCTTGGGAGCAGAGTAGCAGGATTTCTGGATGAGAATTCTGGGTTAGCATTCAAAACAAGGAGTTTCTCGTGCATGAATTAACTAGTCACCATGGAGGAATTGATCAATTAAATTTAATTAGCCCTTGGTAACACTATGGTGGGAGTGATTTAATTACGATCACTGAACTAGTTTAATTTGAGTTTGAGGCAAGCCATGGGGGCGAATCATGGGCTGGTGTGTTGGTAGGTTTTGATTTAACAAAGGGGCTTTGTTCAAGAGAATTGAAAGGTTGGAAATTTGGAAAATGGAGAGAAAATCACGGGAAGAAACAGATACTGGCTTGGGACCAAATGACTTCAGACATACCTTATTCATTTTGCATAGAGCTCGTAGCACGGGAGAGAATGATTACCCAGCTTGCATTTTGTTCCACCCAGAGAGACGAGAAGAGTCCCAACAGGACACAGTGGTGGTTAGCGGAGGAGTGTGTGCGCCCCCTCACAGGCATCACGTTTGCCTTGCTGTTTTGCTTCAAATCCAGGACATCGGCCACCTCAAAGCAGTCACACAGCCAGGGAAAATAGGTCTTATAGTTAAGGAGTGAGGTGTTAGGATCATAGCCTACCTACAACCCGGATTTTTCCCTATTTACTAACGGCTACCTGAGACCCCAAAACATCTGATTGGCTTGAGGGGGGGGGGGGACTTAGGAGTGAAGTTGTTCCCCTAAATCAGGTGATAAGTTCAAATGGGTCATAGTGCCTCTTCATGCCACTAATCTCACATTCAAGCTTATGAGTTTTATTTTTGAGACAATTTTATTTTGAATATATATATATATAAGAATATATATATATATATATATATATATATATATATATATATATATATATATATATATATATATATATATATATATATATATATTTACATCCAAATAAAGGCAGTGTCAGCACCGCCATTTCTAAAAAAAGAGATTTAAAAGTAGAATGGTTAAAATTATGAAAACATAAATCGGTTGGGGAAATAACTAGTCTAAAATTATGTCAATGGTCTCCCTGACAGGAACACGGGTAGAAAGGAATTCATCGTCTAAGTTCGCCATAAATGTATCAGAGTCTTGGGAGAGTATAGATTCTTTTAACGTTTTTGAGTTGGCAAACAGTAATTGATTCCTAGTTAAAGGTTCCAGCAACGGGACTAAAAATTTTGTAAGTTGATAATTGGGAATATTGTAAAATGCTAGAACAGGGCGGAGGGGCACACCAGGTTCAGGAATTTTGGGTAGGCCATACATAACGCCAAAGGAAGAGCCAGTGGAAAACAGCTGAAGATAAGTTACTTCTTTAATGACATTGTCCTTCTTCAAGGTTCTTAGAAACCGGTTGATTTTGTCTTCTGTACGAAAAATACTTTGGTATAATGGTACACCTATCTTCATCAATTTTGTATGGTCATTAAGGATAGTTTCCATTTTCGAATTATTATCTAATTTGTTGAGAATGATAGGCCCGCTCCCTTTATCTGGTCCCCCAACTATGCCATCAAGCCTGGCCAACTTTTTAAGTAGATCAAAATCAAATTTTTGGAAAAGAGGAGCCCAATTAGTTTTCAACTTTGAAAAACACGTTGAGAAAGACTAGCTAATTCATTTTGTAAACCACTCAAATTGGCATTAAGGGGGAGAGATTTCAACCTCTGAAAAATCGATTCTAATGGTAAAAAAATTGGTTGTATTTTGGCCTATAATTTGGTAAACAAAAATCCAACCCAAGGGACAGTAAGAATTCTTCTCACATCGCCGTGACGCTGTATATAGACAAACATTAAACTAAAGATTTAATTTAATATCCAGTTCGCTCTAACTCGGAAAAAGTACCGAAGGGGAATTATAACAGATAAGTGATTGACTCGATCCACCAAAGGTAACTGTCATTGAATTCAGCAACGGGTTACCATCGGTAGATCGAGTCCATCAAGTGAATATCACTTATTGATTATAATTCCCATTCGGTATTATTACCGAGTTAGAGTGAATTGGATATCATATATATATATATATATATATATATATATATATATATATATATATATATATATATATATATATATATATATATATATATATATATATATATATATATATATATATATATATATATATATATATATATATATATATATATATATATATATATATATATATATATATATATATATATATATATATATATATATATATATATATATATATATATATATATATATATATATATATATATATATATATATATATGTATATATATGTGTGTGTGTGTGTGTGTGTGTGTGTGTGTGTGTGTGTGTTGACAGCTCCTATAGAACAAATAGTATAGAGTTATGGAGCATTGAAATGCATGTCATATAATTCTTGATGGGATGTGTGACAGTGTTAGCATGTTTGAAAACTGTAGTTATCGAGATGAGCGAAAGGAATTTGGGTCTTGGAAATCTAGGTGCCTTACGTACACCCGAGTGCTGACCCTGTTGACCTGTATCGTGTCACGGGATCTTCACGTCACGAGGGAGTGGCGGGAGAATGTTCTAGAATTATGAGTGTGTGCGTAAGTCAGCTTGAAAGGGGGTCATTGAGGGGTAATACTTTGGCATCTTGAGTACATATGGGGGATTTGGGCAATAACTTGAATTGGTAAACTTTCTGCCTGGTGAGGGTGCTAGACTTTTGCCAGTAAAGGTGAGAAGTGATCTTTTCATTTGAAAATGCCTGATTGGACATAGAGTTAATTGTGTACTCTGTTGGTTTCATTGACATTTTATTATTGAATATTTTTAACTCTTTTTTGCCTTGCATATTTACCATGTATAACCTTTGGGATGTGTTGGGTGATTTTGGCAACATGAGAATGCTCCCATTTATGCATTTATATACCTTTGTGCTTTATTTTAAAGGTGACCTTTTGTTTCAGATGGATTTGTTAGTGGTCACATGTTAAAGGAATTTCTGAAATATAACTATGGCTTCGTTTATGACAGACTTTAACATTATTTTTGGGAGTATGTAAATGATTGGTGTCAAAATGTATTTACCAAACCGAGAGTCTGATTTTTCATTTACTTTTTTTGCAAGAACTTATAGGCAGTCTATGACCTGCTCTTCTTGAATTTTGCGTTTATTTTGTTATGTTAAGTTTAGGAATAAAACTGTATTTTGGTAGAATATGCCATTATTTCATAAGCCTCTTGAAATAGCATATTTGTGTTGGGAGCGTCTTACTTTTAGTCCATATAAGGACTAAAAGCAAGAAGCGCCCAACATTAATATGACATTTCAGGAGCTTATCTAATAATGGTATTGTGGATCACTGGCTTAAGACAGGCCATACGATGAACTGGGATAAGTCAGCGATAATCTACAAGGTCAATGACCATCGGAAAAGGAATTTGCTAAAGGCTGTGTTTATTGAAGCTACATACACCACGAATGGTAATCTCCACCCTGGATTATCCCTTGATTCTTTATCCCTGTCTTTTTTGTTTAAGGAACATGCTGCCCAGGTTAACAAACTGTAATCCCGGCCCCTCTTTTGTTTTTGTCTATAAGGCACTATCAACTTCTCTTGTATTCAGTGTGAATTTGAAAAAGGTAGAACAAATTATGAAAGTACTTGTTCAAAGTCCTGGTCTTCAATCACCTTCTGACGTGAATTTTATAATATTCCCAAGCATGCGTCCTTCGTGATGCATTATACACACACACACACACACACACACACACACACACACACACACACACACACACACACACACACATATATATATATATATATATATATATATATATATATATATATATATATATATATATATATATATATATATATATATATATATATATATATATATATATATATATATATATATATATATATATATATATATATATATATATATATATATATATATATATTTATATGAATTCAATTTTCGCTGAAACAATATTTGCGCTATCCCGGTTCTTTTATATTTTCGGTTTAGGTTCAGATCTATATCGAACGCTTCTGAATATTCAGCCGGCATTAGTATTCATTTCCTCTCTTCGCCCATCCACCCACTTCTGACATTTTCCTCATATTCCGAAGTAAAATAAAGTTTTGAATACGTAAAGGCCCAAAAGCAATCTCTCTCTCTCTCTCTCTCTCTCTCTCTCTCTCTCTCTCTCTCTCTCTCTCTCTCTCTCTCTCTCTCTGGGAGAAAAATGAAACCACTGAGGTATTTGAGCCGGTAAAGACTGAGAACTATTCGCTGAACTTGAGACACTTCTCCTTCAAGGTTCTCGTGTGCGCTTTCCCCTTGGCACTGGATTATTTTGTTTTCATTCCTTTCTCTACTTGTTTTACTGTACAATCCCGTCAGTTCACCAATCTCTGATCACTTGTTTATTAAATCGTCGTAGGTCATTACATATTTTAACTTAAAATTTCTGCTGTCAAAGTTCTTACATGACAGATTTTTTTTTTTTTTTTTCAGTCGATATGTGACCTCCAAAATCTCTTAACTGCGCTAAGATTCTCAAGCCAAATTGTTTGACAGACTTTAACTGACGTGTATATAAAATAAAACGTCGTAGGCTGTAAAGCTTCCTTGTCAACATAATTTGTGAACTTCTATCCTCAAATCTTTTTTTAAAATTTTTCAAATGATCCTTGTTTTTTGATAAAATTAACACGTCTTTTCTCATGACATTGTTTCACATTGAGTTCCTAGTAATGAATATTTTAAACAAAACTCTTGAAAATCTTTGTTGATATCCATTCCACGTCATTGAACAAGTAAGAAAACAGTTTACATTAGTATCCGATGGAGTTTGCAATTGTTTTTTTATTTACTTAATGTGACTGCAAAATCATAACTCTAATAAATGAATTTGTTTCCTGACAAGAATTCTGTTATGCTGTGCTTTGATAGGTTCACGAAGGCCTATTTTCAATTAAAATAGCAGTTAACTCAAAAGATAAGAATACAGTTTTAAGCTCATGCCTGAATTCATTCTCTATTTTTTTTCTTTCCCAAAGTACTTCTCTATCCAAAGCAAAAACACCTGACGCATTTCATGTAAATGACAGTTGTATGATGATTACTCCTGATTGCATTCTCGCTTTTGTTATCTTGCTTTCCTTCATAAGAATTACTGCTAATTGCACCTCATCACGAACAGTAACATTTAACATCCTTACCATGAGCAGATTGTTGTTGTTTTTTTTATTTGTCTGATCAGAGCTATTTAACATCAATAAATAAAACTGACGCGCATGCTATCAAATATTAGATAGACAAAGTGAGAGAGAGAGAGAGAGAGAGAGAGAGAGAGAGAGAGAGAGAGAGAGAGAGAGAGAGAGAGAGAGAGAGAGAGAGATTATCTAGTGTTTGATGAACTGTCTTTCATTCGTTGTTGCATATACGAGAAAACGTTCGTTCTTACACCTGGGTAGAAAAATATTAATATTTAACTGGACCCGTTGTAAATTGTTTATTGACATTTCCTCATTTTTATATCCATGGTAGTTAGCTAAACTCGTCATCTTATAATATAAAGATGTGTGGATACAGTAACTTATTTTTCCTTCCGAACTGTGGTACGTTTTATGGTGTCTTTTGGTGGTGTATATAGCATAAAGCTTCCTTGGGAATCATAGTACATACCTCATCACTTCTTCAAACGTTAATTGTTCGTATTATCCGTTACAAAAAGTTTCTAATGCATAATCAAATAAAGAAAAATATCAAAGCTGTATGAGTACCTTCGAGACCATTTCATATTACCTTGAAGAAATTTTAATTATCTTTTTTTTTTACTTTAATGTAATTTGAGTTTTATGTGAACTTCTCAACATAGGCGTCGAAAACTTGTTTCTGGTTTCATGTCAGTTCGCCCTTCTTGTCCAGTAAGACTGTGAAGGAAAATGATTGGGAGTTTTACACTTCTCTTGTCAAGGTTCACTATGGAGCTAGGATATCTGTGTTTATCTACTTAAATAATGCTAACCTCTTCTACTTTAAATTTTCCAACTCAGTCATGACTGTTTTTATTTTATTAATTCTTGTGTTTTCTATGTTACGTTTCTTCTTGTTATGTAAATGAATTTACTAAATAATGCTATTTCCAGAAATATTGTCTTTACTTGGAATAAAAAAAATGATTAGCAGATGCATGGAAAGGCTTGTGTCCATCAAGTGGATAACTAGATGGAATTAAAGTTTGACTACATTAACAGCAATCTAGATGACTCTTAGGTTAGAAGTTTCAAAAAATCCAGATGAATAATCTGCGAACACATAAAATGAGAGTGAGAAATAGATTTTCTTTAGTGTGTATGAGTATAAGGGGGACTATGAACTATTCACGAACTATTGACCATTTACAAACGAACTACTAACCAAAATAGATATCTCGTTGAAGACCATCAAAACCGAGAAGGAAAAAATGTTTCGTTTTCAATGAAATATACATTGCAAAAATATTTTAAAGCAAACAAAGAACAAAATTTTTATGTTTATGTACTCTCATTTTTCACAAAAAAGAACATTGCAAATATATTGGCAAAAGACACTGAAGTCGTTATATTGTATTGAATTTAATTTTCCTGTAATAGGATAATGAGTGGATTTCTGTAATAGGTTTTATGAAAGAGTAACCACAGATTCTTCCAAACACATACTGACCATTGACTTATTTGCACATAAAATGGGGCATGAAACTAATCGGATTGGATTAACTTGATAAAAAATGAAAATAAATATCTAGTAGTACATGTACTTTGAATACAGATTGAAGAGAAATTAAGTAACAGAATAGCTCTACAGTAAGGTGAAGGGATCACCTTGGAAGGAACATGGTCATTTATGTTTCTTGATAAGACATCCCAAAACCGTCACAAGCCGTCAAGTAATAAGCAGAGAATTCAGCTGATCTCAAACTACGCCTGGACACTAGAAACCAGAGATAATATAGAATGAAGAGATTTAGAAAAATAGATATTTATAAACTTCTTGAATATCATCAATGAATTTGGGGGTATTTTAGTAGAAATACAAAATGAACGGCTGACTGAAAGACCAAAACGATAATGGCGAGAAATCATCACACGAAATGAAGAAATGAATAACTAAGATTAAAGTGAGTATCGGTTAGGTAAACGACTATAGATGGTGTACGGAAGTCAACAATTGCCGGAATGGATAAGTTTATGTGGTGTCAAATTCTATTCGAAATAATTTTTTATGTTAAAAAGGAGTTTGATAGTCATGATAATATCAGTATTTCTTTCAATCTGCAAGCTATTAGAATTGCAAACTGATTAATCTAAGAAAGACAAAAGAAAGAGTGCAGATCGTGAAAAAAAGTATTTGCTCCACTGTAATAGGGATTGTTAAAATACGAAAAAAAAGTTTTCCTGTCAACAAACAATAAAAAATAAGAGAAATTACACTTTACTGACAGAGAATAGGTGATCGTAATAAATTGCAAATAGTTGTGTAAGAATACTGTCAAGTGACTTTTCCAGATGGATCCAGTATACTTGTTATGAACATACAGAAACTACCCAAAACTGCCTTAAAAGTAAATCCGATTTCTGTTATTGAATCTTCCATTACAAACATCGTAATGAGCAGTATCTATCTTCAGAAAGGTAACACCAACATCATTATTCGATTGATCTGTTAAAAAGTAATCACACTGTTTTAATCAGCAAGGTACTGGTTGGTAAAACCTCTGGTAATATTTGTTATTTTTTCCAACTTTTAATTTCAAGTTAATAATTTCTTTCATTTTGAACTGAGTAGCACTCTAAAATTTTATTCCAGATTGAAGCAACGTTTCAAACTCTGTTTTTTTCTCCTTTTACCAAAACCCTTTTAACAGATTTCTATTTTAAAAATAATCGATTGAGAGCACACATAATAGCAACCCAGTGGTGTTTCTCGTAAGTTGTAATTATAAGGAATTTTTATCAATGTTAAAAATGAGTACCATTGCAATCCTATTAGTACTTCACTGGAACAATGTTGCAGGAGAAGCACCAGAATTGCAACGTTAAGAATTTTCATTGCATTCAGATTCAGAATCAGAATCACCGAATCATTTTCGTTTTTCGTTATTGTAATGCTTGCCTTTTTGCATTCTAATGATAACAGTATAGATAATCAAGGCAATTCCCTTTACATGAGCCGCATCATCATTTAAATCAACTGTGTTCGAATGGACATGTGAGCTTTACTTCCATTGGAGGCACAGAATACATTTTGATTCGCTTTCAAGCTGTTATCCAGACCAATTGGAATATGCAGTAGGAAAACGTATTATCGCTCGATGATCACTGAAAGCATCTATTATTTGAGCGGGAGAAGATAATTATACACAGAGGATGTTATACCAACGAAAATTATGAAATGACATTGCCTCGGTTACATGCAATTTTTCTCTCTCTTTCTCTCTGTTATTAATTTTAGGCTCATATTTTCTCGTGGATATTAATAACCAAATATGTTATAAGAATACGAATCGGTCATTTATTTTTTTTATTCCAAACGTAAAACGTATATATTTTTAAATTTGCAAAAGGAAATTGTAATAGGTAAGTAACTAGGGTTTTAATCATAGAACAAAAAACCAAATAAAAACGGTTAATGAAAATTAATTTCCGCAACTCATATAAAAAATTGTGCTTACACAAAACAGGCTTATATCCCACTGAACTTTTATTAAATTGTGTACGATTCTGCATTACTTACTTTTATATTACAGGTCTGGTAAACTTACCTGGCAAATAGTTAGTCATTATCAGTGAGACAAGCATACACTCATACTCATCTCTCTCTCTCTCTCTCTCTCTCTCTCTCTCTCTCTCTCTCTCTCTCTCTCTCTCTCTCTCTCTCTCTCTCTCTCTCTCTATATATATATATATATATATATATATATATATATATATATATATATATATATATATATATATATATATATATATATATATATATATATATATATATATAATTCACCTATTCCCCTTTGGTGTAAGTTATTCCCCAGTTATAGTGAATTGAACACTTCACGATACTTTTGGATAATTATTTGTGAATTTAAATAAGTCACGTGTGTGCAAGCGACAAAAAAATTCACATGTATAAATGCATCTTTGGATACCATTTTTGGTCTGGTATAGAAGAAAGATATGTAGGATAGTAAAGCATAATAAGTTGCTAGAGTAATATAAATATAAGGTCAGGAGACTCAACTATGCTTTCAATTGCATTATTTTTACCAGAGTTTTATCATATACAAAGTTTCGACACTGAGCGATGAACATCAGGCGACCATCTGACCTAAACTCCTTTTTGCCAAGATCGCGCCTCCATCAAGGTAACAAAAGTCTTGTCTGGTTCTCATCAGATAAGATATTGCACACAACTTTTGCTCAACGTGACTGGATAAGAAGCCCCCCCTGCCCCAAAAAAAACAATAAATAAATAAATAAATATATATATATATATATATATATATATATATATATATATATATATATATATATATATATATATATATATATATATATATATAAATTATACGTGTTTGTGCCGTAAAAAAAACCACGCACCTCTATTAAAATAAAACGCTATTGGAATTTCATTCGGAATAGAATGGAGCAGTTATATCAGATTGAGTTATGGGGCAAACTTACTATTTGTGCTATTTTTTTTTATATTATTTGGGTATACGTGTATACCTGATGCTGCACGTTTTTATTCGAAAAAAAAAAAGAACGATTTGAAAACTAACGTCATTCTGTGGCTACTGCAAATTTCATTATCGAATCCACCGGGCAGTGGTAAAAAAAATAATAAAGTAAGTTCTCTAACATAGCAACATCAATTTTCGGAAAAAAACATTATACGAACCTTTCCTGATTGTTGTGAAAAAGAATCCAAGTAAAGATATGCGTAGAATTATATTTCTTTTTTAGTTTAATTATTTCTTTTGTCTTTACTCTTTAGGTTACAGGCTGGGAATCTACTACCAAATCTATGATAAGAAAGAAAGACGCGGAAATAAAGTAAGTGGCAAAAACAGGTGACATGAAATACCTCCATAAAAGCCATGGAAGTACCTAATCATAAACTGATTTTCCTGAAAAAAGACCAGTATATAGGAAATAACGGTTTATAACGAATAATCTTCGAAAAAAAATATCAAATTAATTTTTGATGGTAATAAGTTCCAAAAAGGAATTAAGTCTTATTGGTTTTAGTCTCATATTTTACAATATTTCATTCAAGTCAAACTCCTTTTTCCATGATGTGCTGAAGGATATAGAAAGTCGAACGAGCACTTATAATTCCATTCATTTCTGCTAGCAAAAACTTAAAAGAATTATTAAATTTTTTATTATAAAAATGCAGCTACACGAAAAAAATATTCCATTTATCCTGAAATTCATGAGTGTTTATAAAATGATGTCACTTGCTTAAATAGAATAAAAATAAAGTAGATATTCAGTAACTCTTTATCAAAGAAACCGTTAAGGCGAAGTTTAGAAATTGCTATTTTGCAAAGGACTATGAGAGTGGAAACATTGTAATTCATGTGTTATGTATATATATATATATATATATATATATATATATATATATATATATATATATATATATATATATATATATATATATATATATATATATATATATATATATATATATATATATGACTTTTTATCACATCACAATGATTCATATACAAGCATTAAGCTACAAGCGTCCTTTAATATCCAATTCGCTCTAAGTCGGAAATAATATATTTTCATATATGTTACGGAAGGGGAATTTTTTAGTTGATAACAAGTTCGTCGTCCCGTGGGCTGGAACCAACGGAAGACAAGAACTCAGGATTACAGTGATGCCTTTACCCACACGGCCAACAACTGAGGTATAAATTGATATCGGCTCCCATCTACAAATCCCCATCGAACTCAGGTATTCGTATTTAGAGTTGATATCAACCCACCTCTGCCATGGTTACCATGTAGTGCGTTTGTCGCACGCAGCCATATTATGACTTTTTATCACATCACCGTGATTCATATACAAGCATTAAGCTACAAACGTCCTTTAATATCCAATTCGCTCTACCTCGGAAATAATATATTTTCATATATGTTACCGAAGGGGAATTTTTTAGTTGATAATAAGTTCGTCGTCCCGTGGGCTGGAATCAACAAAAGACAAGAACTCAGGACTACAGTGACACCTTTACCCACGCGGCCAACAAGTGAGATATAAGATGATATCGGCTCCCATCTACAAATCCCTGTTGAACTCAGGTATTCGTATTTAGAGTCGATATCAACCCACCTCTGCCATGCTGACCATGTAGTGCGTTTGTTGCACGCAGCCATATTATGACTTTTTATCACATCACCATGATTCATATACAAGTATTAAGCTACAAAAGTCCTGTAGTCCTGAGTTCTTGTCTTTCATTGGTTCGAGCCCACGGGACGACGAACTTATTATCAATAAAAATATTCCCCTTCGGTAACATATGAAAATATACTATTTCCGAGGTAGAGCGAATTGGATATTAAAGGACGTTTATAAATGATTAATGCTTATATATATATATATATATATATATATATATATATATATATATATATATATATATATATATATATATATATATATATATATATATATATATATATATATATATGAATTTTATCACACCGTGATTTATATACAATCATGAAGCTACAAATGTCGCTTAATATAAAATTCACGCTACCTTGGGAATATCCCGATAGGGATTGATCACTGAAGGGGAATTTATAAATGATAAATGGATTGGTACTGCCGGGTAGCGATCCCACGACACAGAACTTATCCAGCAACTCCAGTCGAAGTTCTACCACTGAGCTATCAAGAGAGGTATAAGTCAATGCCGAGTTTGCTGTACTTATTTTTACCCGTCGCAAGCTGGGAAATAAAAAATTTCATAATAAGAGCTGCATGTTCCAAATGTACCAATGAGCTATCATGGCGGAGGTGGTGGGTTAATGCCGAGGCTAAGTACAATTTATCCACTCACGACGGGTAAAAATAACTACAGCAAACTCGGCATTGACATATACCTCTCTTGATAGCTCAGTGGTAGAACGACGACTGGAGTTGCTGGATAAGTTCTGTGTCGTAGGATCGCGACCTGGCAGTACCAATTCATTTATCACTTATAAATTCCCCTTCGGTGATCATTCCCTATCGGAATATTCCCGAGATAGCGTGAATTTCATATTAAGCGACATTTGTAGCTTCATGATTGTATATAAATCATGGTGTGATAAAAAATTTCATAATAAGAGCTGCATGTTCCAAACGTACCAATGAACTACCATGGCGGAGGTGGGTTAATGCCGAGGCTAAGTACAATTTCCCCACTCGCAACGGGTAAAAATAACTACAGCAAACTGGGAATTGACTTATAACTCTCTTGATAGCTCAGTGGTAGAACGACGACTGGAGTTGCAGGATAAGTTCTGCATCGTGGGATCGCGACCCGGCAGTACCAATCCATTTATCGCTTGTAAATTCCCCTTCGGTGATTATTTCCAATCAGGATATTCCAGAGGTAGCATGAATTTGATATTAAGTGACATTTATAGCCTCATGATTGTATATAAATCATGGTGTTATAAAAATTTCATAATAAGAGCTGCGTGTTACAAACACACCAATGAACTATCATGGCAGAGGTGGGTTAATGCCGAGGCTAAGTACAATTTCCCCGCTCGTGACAGGTAAAAATAAGTACAGTAAACTCGGCATTGACTTATACCTCTCTTGAAAGCTCAGTGGTAGAGCTTTGACTGGAATTACTGGATAAGTTCCGTGTCGTGCGATCGCAACCCGGCAGTACCAATCCATTTATCACTTATAAATTCCCCTTCGGTGATCATTCCCTATTGGGATATTCCTGAGGTAGCTTGAATTTCATATTAAGCGACATTTGTAGCTTCGTGATTGTAAATAAATCAAGGTGTGATAAAAAAATTTAATAAGAGCTGCTTGTTCCAAACGTACCAATGAACTATCATGCCAGAGGTGGGTTAATGCCGAGACTAAGTACAATTTCCCCGCTCGCGACGGGTAAAAATAATTCCGCATCGGTAATCATTCCCTACTAGGATATTCCCCAGGTAGTGTGAATTTCATATTAAGCGACATTTGTAGCTTCATGATTATATATATATATATATATATATATATATATATATATATATATATATATATATATATATATATATATATATATATATAAATATATATATATATATATATATATATATATATATATATATATATATATATATATATATATATATATATATATATATATATATATATATATATATATATATATATATATATATATATATATATATATATATATATATATATATAGGAAATAAATAAGGCAGAGGACAAAGACAGAAATGTAAGGGCATAGAGGATGGATAATAACAAAATACCTTTATTTGTGCTTACGTTTCAAGACATCTGTCTCATTATCAAAGCTGGAATAAGTAAAATATAAATATAAAATCAGACTCATACTTAAAATTACAATCAAAATATAAAGAAAAGTTATACAAAAGAATGACAAAATTAAGAAGACCGTTACCGTTTGTACGGAGTATAAAAGTAGAGTGACATAAACAAAGAATTCCAGGCCGGGGTAAACTCACGTCAGGTACAGAGTTGTTGAGGTAGTTTGGTTGTTCAATCTTGGTACTAGTAGTTAAATAAAAAGAGATTCAAAGATAGGAAGCGAAGAACTGGGGACTTCGGAAAGTATTTTAAAATTTCTATAATCAATTTCTGTTTTACATCTTTTGGCGTGTTCTCGAATATTTGAGAACTCTGGATTAGATAGTTTGACTCCAGTTCTATAACTGACCCCTATGACAATCAATTCGCACTTTCAGTAGGCGGCGTGAGGCGCCACGTATTTCCCCTGACTACATCGGGGCAGGCAAATAAATAGACGATGCTTGATGTCATAAGAGGGCTAATTTTGTCTTTGTACTGGAATAATGATTTGATATTAAGAGGATTGACCGGAATCAATTTACAATTAATGGCAGGTGCATACTGTTGAATTAGGTTATTCAAAGTGTTGTAAAAAGACTTATCGTGGATCATAGGGAGACTGGCGAAAAATGTCATCTTAGGAACTGTAGGTATTTGTAATTTAGGTATATATTTATCATTCAGAAACTTATTTAAATAGGTATAAAAAAGTCTGGAAGGGTAACAATTGTCTCGAAAGTATTTGTATAAAAAAGTTATTTCATTATTAAAACCAAACCAGCTGGAAGTTACATTAAAAGCTCTGTGGAAGACGGTAACCAAGGAATTTAATTTAAAGTTAAAACAGCAATGGCTATAAAAATTTTAACCTAGACCGGAAAAAGTCTTTTCCTAAATACTGATAATTAAAACAATCGTTTACTCAGTAACTAAAACATCCAGAAATTTGGGTAATTTATTATCATTTTCATGCTCAATCGTAAACCTAATATTTGGATGTGCTGTGTTTGTAGCATACTGGAGAAACATTTCAGCCCTTTCTTTTAGTCTCTAAAAAGTACAAAAGTGTCATCTATATATCTACAATAGAAGGGAAGGAGGCCAGAGGGCAATTGTCCAGCAAATTGCTCCTTTCTGGATGTTTTAGAAATATTGGAAAATGTTGTTTTAATTCAGTGGAGACCCCATCGGTCATTCCTTTACTATGACATTGTGTTTTAACTTTATTAAAAATTGAATACCGTGTCCACTGCCAGTTGTAAGTTTCTTAAATTATCTCAGCTGGTTTGGTTTTAATTTCAATATAAATTTTGTTATACAAAATCACTTTCACAGGGACATTGTGACAATGATTCCATCCAGACTAACCATATACCTGAGTCTTGTATTAAGTTTCAGAGCAATTCAATAAATTTTTATATACCAAATTACAAATACCTACAGTTCTTAAGATGACATTTTCGCCAGTCTCCTATGATCCACGATAAGTCTTTTACAACACTTTGAATAACCTAATTCAACAGTATGCACCTGCCATTAATTGTATTGATTCCGGTCAATCCTCTTAATATCAAATCATTATTCCAGTACAAAGACAAAAATTAGCCAGACTTATGACATCAAGCATCGTCTATTTATTTGCTTGCCCCCGATGTAGTCAGGGGAAATACGTGGAGCGCCTCACGCCGCCTACTGAAAGTGCGAATTGATTGTCATAGAGTTTTAGTTATAGAACTGAGTCAAACTATCTAATCCAGAGTTCTCAAATATTTTTTTAACACGCCAAAAGATGTAAAACAGAAATTGATTATAGAAATTTTAAAATACTTTCCAAAGTCCCCAGTTCTTTTTCGCTTCCTATCTTTGAATCTCTTTTTATTAAACTACTAGTACCAAGATTGAACAACCAAACTTTTTACCTCAACAACTCTGTACCTGACGTGAGTTTACCCCGGCCTGGAATTCTTTGTTTATGTCACTCTACTTTTTATACTCCGTACAAACGGTAACTGTCTTCTTAATTTTGTCTTTCTTTTGTATAACTTTTCTTTATATTTTGATTGTAATTTTAAGTATGAGTCTGATTTTATATATATATTTTACTTATTCCAGCTTTGATAATGAGACAGATGTCTTGAAACGTAAGCACAAATAAAGGTATGCCGTTATTATGGACGTCTTCCTCTGCCCTTGGTCCTGTTTTCCTCGGTTGATAGCAGCCACCTACCCTCTCAGCTATATATATATATATATATATATATATATATATATATATATATATATATATATATATATATATATATATATATATATATATATATAATATATATATATATATATATATATATATATATATATATATATATATATATATATATATATATATATATATATATATATATATATATATATATATATATATATATATATATATATATATATATATATATATATATATATATATATATATATATATGTATATATATTGTCACAAAGTGATCAAGCACCTGGTTATTACATAATTAATAAGACCAAAAACTTATGCCACATCAGCCAGGAACTTGAAACCTCATAACAAAAATATTAAGATTGAATACTCTAAAGGTACCGTGATCCATTAAAACTTGCTTATCACTTGAAAATTCAATCTAACATTATCAAGTTATGGGTGAGGTAACAACTAATAAGCTTTAGACAGACTGGTGGAAAATGGGCATCACTTCATCAAACACTATAATGGTTTC
>NC_089742.1:19705818-19710818 GCF_040412425.1 Macrobrachium rosenbergii
AATTACCTTTGCACTTATACTTCATCAGGAATTGCCTCAGGATATCTAGTTACTGGACACATTAACGTCAATAGATATTTATGTCCTTTCTTTGTTTTCGGAAGCAGACTAACCGCATCTATTATCACCTTGCTAAAGGGTTCTCCTCTAACTTCTATCGGTTGTAGGGGAGCCTTTTGAATAGTTTCATTTGTTTTTCCAGCTATCTGGCATGTATGACACTCCCTGCAAAATTTGCTAACATCCTTGTGAAGTCCACGCCCCCCCCTCAAAAAAAAAAAATACTTCATAACCTTCTTAACAGTCTTCTTGATTCCCATATGTCCAGACTAGTGCGCTACTGCTTCCTCAATGGATATGGAATAAAAATTTGATGATATTACCCTCATTCAGCATTTACTGGTATATCTGCAGGTCGATGACTCCTCATTAGCAATCCTTCCTTTAGATAATAACATGTAGAAGTTTGTTGCATCTCTTCTTGATCAACAACTCTGAAGAACAGATCAGACAACGTTGTATCCCTCTTCTGCAGTTCCAGTAGCTTCTCTCTAGTCACTTGACCAACTTCAAGGGCTGAACTCTCAATATCTGTTAACTCTGCTTCTGTAGTTTCACTACTGTCTTCAGGAACACTTTGACTACTCAGAGTCTCTTTAATAACAACAGGCTCCTCTTCTTCTTCGGAAATCTCTTCATTACTAACACTAGGGAAAACTTCACTTTCCTGGAATAGCTCTTCTAAGCTCAAAGATCCTTCACTTGATCCATCTGGTGCAGGTAAATCTTCAGTTTCTTCACTTCTATGCTCAGTTCTCTTCACACGACTTTGAAACAGATGGGGGTTTTTCTTCTCTAAATCTACCGTAGGACTAATCCTTAACGGTTTGTCTGTCACTATAGGACCAGGAACGAAGGGAACACCACCAACTTCATTACCCAGTAAAACATGCACACCTCCAATAGCTAGTGAGTCTTTTACAGCAAAATCAATGTTTCCTGTCACTAATTCACATGCCAAATGCAAGTGGCATATAGGAGTTACTTCCTCTCCTCCTATACCCTTTAAAATAACTAAATCTCCGGTGAGATTCTTCTCCAACTTGGATGAGCACCACGAACTACCACGCTATGGTTACTTCCTGTATCACATAAAATCTTCACTGGTACTTGTACACTCAAAGAGGAAGTTGTCAGCATACCTTCATAGATATATGGCTTAAAAGCCTCCTCACTGTTCAGCCACTCACTACTGGTAGTTGCATGTCGACTGGTTGCTAAGTACTCTGCTTCTCTCGTTTCATTTTTTTCCTACACTGTTCTTCGTAGTTGGGTTTACCTGGTTACCCCTTATCACTTGTCCAACTGGCTTAACCTGCTGGTGTACCTAGAAGCAATCTTGACTATATTGTCCTATTTTTCTGGACTCGCAGTTTTCTGCATCTGTCTTGAGAATAGACTAGAAGGGGTGGGTTTAACATTCCACTGCTATGGGGCATATCCTGGCTTTGTATTGGCATAGTTATTAGAGGGGTTTCTCACATCACTGTTCTTAAAACTCGACTGAGACCAATAACCTGTGAATTGTTGGTTCTGGTACTTAACATTATAATTCTTTTTGCTGGATATTATGTTACAGTCCTCACTCAGAGTAGCAGCTTTATCAAGTTTCTTCACCTCTCTCTCTCTCTCTCAAATAAGCTCTTATATGTTCAGGAATTCCTCTTAGATATTGCTCTAAGACCACTAATTCTTCAAGTTCGTCCATAGACTTAACTTTAGCCGCCTCCAACCATCGTTTAAAACATCTTACTTTGTAGGTATAATCCAAGAAAGTTATCTTGTCATCCTTTCTCAAAGATCTGAATCTTTCATTGTAATATTCAGGGGTCATCTGGTAAACTTGTAGCACATTGTGTGTGAGTATTTTGTACTCTTTACACTGATCAGCTGATAATACTAAATAGGCACTTCTTCCTTTACCAATGAGAACACTGTAACAAGACTGACCATTTATGCTCTGGCCATCCCATACCTGAAGCCACTTTTTCAAAGTGATCAAAAAACTCATCTGCAGCTTCTTCTGTAATTTCTGGAATTAACTTCTGAACTCTTACTACATCAAACACAGGGTCTGCATTACCTTCGACATAGTTATATGGGTTTACAGGTGGTATGGATCGAGCTCTGATTAACTCCAACCCCTTTTCATGTTTTGCTCTTTCTCTTTCTTCTTCTTCTTGCCTCCTTGCTCTTTCTATATCTTCTTTTTCTTTATCAGCCTGCATCTGCAGCCTAAGTAACTTTTCTTCTGATTCTAGCAGCTTCAGTCTACCCCAATTTTCTTCTGTTTCTAAACATCTAAGTTCTGCCTCTACATCACCGTTCTAATTCTCTTGCCTTAGCATATTTGTAAATTCAACCTCAGCTGCATTCAACAATTCATATGTCTCCCTTAACTCTCCATCCACTTTACCAGAGCTTATTAATGCTTGGATTGCCACACACTTGACTTGTGCCTCAATCATATCAAAACTAACACTACCCTCTATTGTCACTGCTAAGAGAGTCCACTGCGCCTTAGTCAGGTGAGATTCAGATAACTTTCTGATGGTTGGAGAGCCCAAAAATTCCTGAACTTCAAACAGAACCATTTCCTCTAGTTTACTCAACTAAGTAGTTTACAAGACACTTCAAAAGAATTATATGGTTACCTTCCTACCAAAATATATTCCTAACACCACCAGTATAAACCATAAACCAGAGTGATATTCTGTTTAATTCTTCCCGGACGATGTGCACCTAATGTTTTGTTTAATTTTCCCAGGTTTGGCCATCAAATATTTTAGCACGGTCCGATCCTGGGTTCAATCCCATTCAATCCCGTTCAGTCTCGTTCAGTCCCGTCCTGTCCCGGGTCTAGCCACCAAATATTTTGTCACGAAGTGATCAAGTACCTGGATATTACACAATTAATAAGACCAAAAAGTTACCTCACTTCAGCCAGACACTTCAAACCTCATAACAAAAATATTAAAGACTGAATACTCTAAAGGCACAGTGACCCCTTAAAACTTGCTTATCACTTGAAAAACATCGATCTAACTTTATCAAATTATGGGTGAGGTAACAACTAATAAGCTATAAACAGACTAATGGAAAATGCGCATCACTTCATCAAACACTATTACTGTTTCCCTGGTTCTATTTCACTTTCATAAAAGAGAACTAGATAGATATGTCACTTACCTTATACACATTCATTAATTTCTCTAATTGCTGGTGGTAAAAATGAAACACTTTTCTTTTAAAACTTTAAACAGACAAATTTATTTCTAAGTTCAAAAGTTATAGCAGAGTTCACAATCTCAAAAATATTTACTATTACTTGACAACAGTGTTAGTTTTAAGTATTTCTTAATCAAGATTAATTCACAAAATTTTTATTTATCTAGAAAGCAATTTGGTTAAGTAAAATTCAAACCATTAACTCTCAATCATATTTTAGACACACATCTGCTTAACTAAACTCAACACAAGTGTTCACCAAAATATTACTGACTGTAATCCATATAAGTATTCTCTGAAATCGCAATAATAAGTATGCACCAACAAAATGCTAAGCAATCACCAGCATAAAACATTGGAACATACTGTGTAATTATAAAATTAGAGCAATAAGATAACACAGATATATAAGAATGAAATATACAAAAATGGAAATATACCAACAGCAATTTCACTAAGACAAAAATATGTATAAAGATTATATCAATCTTGGTCTGGGCAACAAATATTTTGTCACAAAGAGATCAAGTACCTGGTTATTACACAGATAATAAGACCAAAAAGTTACCTCACTTCAGCCAGACACTTGAGACCTCATAACAAAAATATTAAAACTGAATGCCCTAAAGGTACAGTGATCCCATAAAACTTGCTTATCACTTGGAAAAATCAATCTAATTTTATCAAGTTATGGGTGAAGTAGCAACTAATAAGCTGTAGACAGACTAGTGGAAAATGGGCATCACTTCATCAAACACTTTAATGGTTTCCCTGGTTCTATTTCATTTTAATAAAGGAAAACTAGACCTACCTTGTACACATTCATTAATTTCTCTAATCACTGGTGGATAAAATGAAACGCTGTGCTTTTAAAACTTTAAACAGACAAATTTATTTCTAAGTTCAAAAGTTATAGCAGAGTTCACAATCTCAAAAAGATTTACTATTACTTGACAACAGTGTAAGATTTGAGTATTTCCCAATCAAGATTAATTCACAAAATTTTTATTTATCAAGAGAGCAATTCGGTTAAGTAAAATTCAAACCATTAGCTCTCACTCAAGTTTTAGACACACACTTGATTAACTAAACTCAGCACAAGTGTTCACCAAAATATTTCTGACTGTAATCCATATAAGTATTCTCTGAAATCTCAATAATAAGTATGCACTGACAAAATGCTAAGCAATCACCAACACAAAACCTTGGAACATACTGTGTAAAAATAAAAAATTAGAGCAATAAGATAACACAGACATATAAGAATGAAATATGCAAAAATGGAAATATACCAACTGCAACTTCACCAAGACAAAAATATGTTTAAAGATTATATCAATCTTTCAAAAGATTATCTTCACTTAAAAAAAAAAAACTAAACTCACGTCTGTCTAAAACTTCCTCAAAGACAACGCTGCTAAGTCACAGTGATATACACTTAATAAAATATAGTTAGCAGCAAGACACATTAGAACTCACTAAAAGAGATGTTATCCACCTCTTATCAAAACAACAATTCTCTATCATGACAAAGTACAAAATATTTCAAGTAAGAATCTTACCTTCTTCAACAGAAAACAGTAAAACACATTTTCACAATGCTTGCACAATATAAACACCTTAGATCATTCTTACAAAATGTATACACTTCGTGAGTGAACTTGACAAAACTTATGCTTTTGTGTAAGGAGGATAACCAAATTTATATATAT
>NC_089742.1:19718318-19770818 GCF_040412425.1 Macrobrachium rosenbergii
CTCTCTCTCTCTCTCTCTCTCTCTCTCTCTCTCTCTCTCTCTCTGTCTGTGGTGAGAGATTCTTGTTCGCCGTTAAGCAGAGGTGTATGTAAGTGTAATCATTTTTTTTTATTGTTAAATTAATGTCAGACTGGATTTTTCATTACACTGCAACTAGTATTTGAGTGGTGGCTGTATGACATCATCGCCTGGGTGATGTGTCAGTGATGTCATTAGTTTGGGTGGAGCATCTTGCCTTCTTCGCGATACCCTGTATGCAGCACACTTGAGTTGTGGGAGTGTCTTATATCTCTTGTTTTTTTTTTAATATATAGCAATCAGCAGTTCGCATTGGCATTTAGGGTTTAATAAAGGGGAATATTTTACCATTGTATTATTTCTGGGGACTTTGATAATTGTGTAGTAATTTATTTGATATTTGTTGAATTACTGTGTATGAACATTTCTTAAGCAAGTGTGTATACATTTCTTAGATATTTTTTAAAACTGTTATTTTTAATAATTACACACGTATGTGTGTTATTTTGGGTGCATACATGCATATATGTAAAGTGGGAGCTCTTTCTATAAGCTTACTGGGCAATCGTTGGCCCTGACGGCAGGAGAGGCGAGGTTGTCTCCTTGGGGTCTTGCGCTCAGCATTTTTTCTGTGTGCTTCGGCATACCTTGTTTGTTGGGGGGGGGGGGGTGATAAGGGGAGTGAGGTGTTGCTCTGAGGGGGTGAGAGACGAATTCTCTCTCTCTCTTTCTCTCTCTCTCTCTCTCTCTCTCTCTCACGTCCATCTGCTTGAATTCCGTTTTCCATACATGAGAGTGGATTTCCATTCTCTTTACTTGGAGTTTTTTTTTTTTTTTTTTTCCTTGAAAATGCGAAGTGAGCTTGACCCACTTTTACAAATCAGCTGTGTGTTCAGCCAGCTTTTTTTTTTGTTTTTTTCTCATTGGACTTTGAATTTAATTATGGGGTTTAATTTAATTTTCAGTTTAATTAATTTTTAATTTAATTTTGGGCTTACTTAACTTTGAATTGAAATGAGATTTCAGTTAATTTTGAATTTAGTTATGGGTTTAATTAACTTTACATTTAATGGTGGGTTTCATTAGTACCTTCTGTTGAGCTTTGGGAATTAATTGTTAGAGTAAAGGGAATTAACATTCTGGGTTTTTGGTTGTATGGGAATTCTTTCAATGGAAATTGTCTTTTCTTGTGTTTTTTCCATAAGGGGTGTCTTTTCGCGGGACTTGGGAAACTTTGCGTTTGTGATCAGCCAACAATAAGTGAACGAATTTACTTACGAAGAAGAAAGTTGCAAAAATGATGTGAAGGGAAATAGTGATCAGAGATTCCTTAGAGCAGCACATGGTTTTGTAGGACACGGAGATGTAGTCCGCGGTCAGAAGGGTTTCGTTGAAAGTCGAAATAGCCAAAGGTCGATGGTTGGTTTGAGTTCTCGAATCCCACGGGTTCGTTGCTTTAATTGTAATATGCAGGGACACATTAAGAGACTTTTCCATGTTAAATATTGTGGCATTTGTAGGAGTTATGGTCATCCTTGGCAGTCCTGTCTGTCTCGGAGACAGTATAATGGTAGGCACGAATTTCAGAATTTTCGTTGCTCAGATAAGAAAGTCCCTCATACAGATTTTTCGAGGGGCTCTTGTGATCGACGGACGTTGCCTAAAGACCGATCAGTTGTAAAGGACAACTGGATGGGTGTTTCTTAGGATATAGGACTTTTGGGGGAACCCTCAAGGTCGAAGCCAGTCGTAACTGGGTCCGTGCATGGGATAAATGTAAGAATCTTTATAGACACAGGCAACTCTATTAATTTGATGAATTATGAGTTGTTCAGATCGATTATTCCCAATCGATCTTTGAGACCTACTAGAGAAATTGTATGCAATATTCAAGCAAATAGGTTACGAATTTTGGGATACATAGATGAAGATTTATCTCTCGGGGGTAGATCTTTGACAGAACCATTTTTGGTTATAGAAGGGGGTGCTTTGGGGAATACGTTGTTACTGGGTCATCCAGCATGTTGGAGATGAAAGATCTTGGTTCATGTGGGGGTATGCGGTATAAGTGTGGGAGTACCTAGGGTGTTTGTGCCGTATGAGGGGACAGATGTGAGTTTGATGGAGGTTCAGGATGGATCGGGTGTATGTGAGGATCTGCGGGTGGATGCTGAACTTGTGTCAGTGGATAAGAGGTGTTGTAAAGGAGTTCTGATGGATGATGTGGTGTTTGGTCTGGATATGGTTGTTATGGTGAAAGTTCGAGTGAAAGGAGTGCATAAATCCGGACAGATGTGTGTGGATGAATGTAACGGGTGAAGAATTCAGGGGACACTTGGGTGGAATTGCTAAACTGTAATGATTCAGTTCGTAATTACCAGAAGGTTACTTATGTAATCGACTTTGTAGACTGGGTCGATGAAGGTAATTCAGTAGCTATTGTTGGGGATTTTTGTACTTTTTCAGAATTAGATTTACGGACTAAGAGGCAGGTTTTTAGGGATAAGTTAGCCAATGCTGATTATAAAGAATATGCTGGGGGTGTAGAAGACGTTCTGGCCGAGTTTGCGGACATAGTCGCACTAGAAGGGGATAAGTTAGGATTAACAAATGTGTTAGAACACAAGGTTCAGTTGGAGGACAAAACTAAGCCTATTTTTGTTCCTTCATATAGGATCCCTTTTAAGATTAGAGAGCAGGTATAGCAAGAGGTTAATAAGTGGGAGGAAGAAGGCATCGTTAGGCCCTGTTCCTTACCTTTTAATTTTCTGTTGCTGGCAGTCACTAACAAGGATGGTTCAGTCGGAGTTTGTGTGGATTTTATGAAGTTGAATGAGAAAACTATTCCTGATCGCTACCCTGTGGTGTGTTTGCCAAATTTATTTATTGAGACTGGGGCAAGAATATTTATTCCTCAACTGATCTGATGCAAGGGTATTTGCAAGTACCACTTAGCAAGGACAGTCGAGAGTACACAGCTTTCTTTTTGCTGAAGGGGCATTATGAATTCACGCAAATGCCGTTTGGTTTATCAGGCACTCTAATGACATTTACTAGGCTAATGGATACAGTTTTGCATTGCTTGTTAGGGAAAAAAAGTCTTTTTATACATGGATGATATCCTAGTTGCCACTGATGCAGTAGAAGAACATTTAGAAGTTCTTAGGGAGGTTTTTTAGGAGGCTTAGGTTAGTGGGTTTGAAGATAAAATTAGCTAAGTGTAATTTTCTGAAGAGGCAGATAGTATACTTGGGCCATGTCATTTCTAAAGAGTGAATGATGATAAAGTTAGGGCAATTGTAGATTTTGCCACTCCCAAGAATAAGAAGCAGATTCGGTCATTCTTAGACATGGCTGGATTTTTTCTGTAGATTTGTGAAGGGTTTTTCTGTTCTGGCATCTCCCTTGTCAGATGTCCTGGGGATGATATGCAGTTTGTATGGGGAGATAGACAGCAAGTAGCTTTTCAGAAGATTAAGGATGCCTTAGTAAATCCTCCAGTGTTGAAGCTTCCTGATTTGGAATGTCCTTTCACGTTGGTAACAGACACTAGTTATGATGTTATAGGGACATGCCTTATGCAGAAGTACGATGGAAGACTCCATCTGATTGCATTTTACAGTAGGAAGTTTAAGATACGAGGTAGTAATGAACGATTATGGTTGGTATTAGACAAAGAGGCCTTTGCCGTATTGTCTAGTTTGATACACTTTTAAATGTTGATTTTGGGCAATAAGGGTAGAGGTTCTGACAGATCATAAGCCATTGTTGGATCTTTTTAATAAGCCAGATCTTCCCCAAAAAGAGCTCAGTGGTATCTGACGTACAGGGATTTTGATGCTAAGCTTAGGAATATAGAGAGTAGACAGAATGTCGTAGTAGACGCCCTTAGTAGAAGTTTTTCTGATGCAGATGGTACTCATGTATGTTATGTATCTGAGGATTGCATAGACTGGAATATTAATTTAGTAGAAGCTAAGCAAGATGAAGATGAGATTCTGGGAGATGCAAAAAGTGTTTCTTAGAGGGGAATTAGCTAGGAAGGGTTATAAGCTGCCTTTTGCAGGGCTTGAGATAGAGGGTAATTTGTTAGTTAGGAAGATTAAATGCAGACTGAGGAATAGTGAGGACAAGGGTGATACGATGCAAATAGTTGTTCCTAAGAGCTTAGTACCTACGGAATAGATATTGTTCACAGTAGGTCTAGCAGTTCGCTCTGGGGATTGAGAAAACATATCAGAATATACGGGGACAAGTATTAAAAAAAAAAAAAAAAAAAAAACATGCTCACATCGGTAGAAGACTTTGTGAGAAGTTGTTCAGTTTGTAATGCAAGTAAGCCATGGGTCATTTCTTGTAAATTGGGTTCATTCCCGATTCCTATCAGACCCTCATCATGAGTCCACATGGACCTTCTGAGCAATTTCTGTGAATCTAGTTATGGCCATAGGCACCTGTTGGTGATTGTTGACGAATTAGCTAGGTTCATAGAGATTTTTCCGTTGAGGCATAAAACACTGGAAGAGGTGGCAGTCAAATTCTTTAATGGGTATATTTGCCGTTATGGGGTTCCAGAGGTTCTGATTACAGATAATGGTAGAGAATTTGTGAATAGGACGTTAGAGTGTCTTGCTGATGTAATGGGCATTTGGAAGGTCACTATTATTCCCTATAGACCAGAGGCTAATTGGCTGTGCAAATGTGCAAATAGGAAGGTCACTGATGCTCTTCGGATGACCACAGGGGGTAACAACATAAATTGGGATCAATATATTCCACAGGTGCAACATAGTATAAATAAGATGGTTAGTGATACCGTTGGAATGTCTCCTAATGTGGCGCTGTTTGGTTACCCAGCGTGGGGTGCATTTGATTTGTTGTCTATTCCATCGGGTGGTGAAACAATCAGGGTGCTTGTTTGCACTGCGAAAGAGAGATATGCGCATCTTACTAAGAATCTTGATGTGGAAAGGTGAGACATGGTAGATAGGAGCAATGCCAAGGTAGATAAAGTTAAAATTGCTGTGGGAGATAGGGTTTTTGTGAAAGTAAATTTCAGGAATCAGTTGAACTATAAGCTGGGTCCTAAATTTGAAGGTTCTTTCCGCGTTGTAGAAGCAAAGAAGGGGAATAGATTTGTTGTTCTAGATGAAGACACGGGTGTGTATCGGTTGTCACATGTATCTAAAATTAAAAAGACAGGTTTATGGGGATTTAATAGGTTAATTCCGGGGTTGTACTGTGGTTATGATAATTTCTTCTCTCTCTCTCTCTCTCTCTCTCTCTCTCTCTCTCTCTCTCTCTCTCTCTTCTTTGTTTTTTAATGGGTTGTAAATGGGCGTAATTTGTAGTTTTTTTTAACTCGGGAGGGTATTAGTCCGTAGAGTTATACAAATCTTTAATTGTCCGATTTCAGTTTTTGCTCTTATGTGTTGCAATACTTAGTTAAACTTAGGTGCAAAGTACCGTAAAGTTTTATAAATATATGAATATCTTTCTTGTTTGTTTTTGTTTTTTTTCTTTTCTGTTTCGAGATTGGGTATCTTAGAGACTGTTGCTTTCGTTTTTTATGCTGAAGTCAAACATTCACATGACTTTGGGAGTCGTGGCATGGGCTAATTTCGTAGTGAGGTTAGGCCCATGTATTATTATGTAAGAATATTATGAAGGCATAGGCTAATTTCGTAGTGAGGTTAGGCCCATGTGTTATTATGTAAGAATATTATGAAGTGTAGTAGTCGCCTGATGCGATATCTTTGAGTATAGAGGTACAGTATACAGTTTTCTTACTAAGGATTTTTTTTTTTTTTTTTTTGGCGGGGGTTAATTAGTATATCGGATGGAATTTGTCTGATTCGTTACAGGTTTGGGTAAATCAGTCAGGGTTTAGGATAAGATTAGGAAGACTTTAATATAACTTCCAAATTTGGATTTTTTAGTTCTCTTTTAGAATAAGAGGGCTACGCCATTGACAATTGTAGTTGTTATGATCATAGGAGCGATTGCCAGTATGTCAATTGATAGTTTGGTGGGAACTGAGCAGGTATCGACAGTATTTGCTATGCAATGTAAAACTTTGATGACTTTATGAGATACTTTACCTCTCAGAGGTTTAGAATTGCCTTTAATAAATTCAGTATATCGGTATGATTCTCAGGTAATTTTTACTGGGAAGAATTTTTATGGGTAGTATCTTAAAGTTAGTGTACCTGATAGGGGGTTGATTGTGGAAATTCCAGTTAGCAACTTGTAATCGTTTCACAGTTTTACCATAAGACCTTTGCCCTAATGAGTTTAATATTTCATCATTGGTGTGGCATAGTGAGTAGCCTAGATAAATTTTTGGGTTGACTGTCGACATGACCAACTTACGTTATACACCACCGTTGCATCGTGGGATCTCCTTCCCTTTTTTAAACCAAATGAACATGGTCAACCTCTCCATTTTTTACTTACTGCAATCATGTTTTTCCCGGTACTTCATTTAAGTTAATTAATTGAATGTAACCTTCGATTTGTTGTTTGTGTAAATAAACCACTAGAATTGTATCATCCAGGGTCTCATTAGCGACCTTCTACTCCCTTTTTCCCTTTCATTTACAAGTAGGTAGCCAAGTAGTGACAAGGCTAAAAAATATTACACACTGTGTTGCAATCCCTGATTCCCCACTTGTAACATTGGCGGCCATGCTGGGATCATCATTTTGGGTGATTGTTGAAACAAGCCTTAATATTAAATATCCCCATGGCAACTTGGAACAGGGAACGAACCATAGAAATTTTATATTCGTAAATTGACAGAAAATAGTTTAAGCCCAATGATTTTCCATGAGTCAGTCTTAGAATCTGATTGGATAACCATATGTCCGGTTAACAACTATGTGTCAAGTTAAATAGGGTATCAGTGTGATAATTTTATAGAGTAGCAAAATTAAACTTTTTCCAAAACAAACAATTGCCTTATGGTTGTTTTACGTTTTACAAAATGATTAGGGTTCATGCATGCATAAAAGTGAGATTTAGAGTGGCATACCCGAAGCTAGTTGCCACTTTTTTCCCATTTCAGGATAAAGCCAAGATCCACTGTGTTGGCTTTAGAGATTTAGTGAGCTACTGCAGTTGTTAGTTAGCTAGGATCGTCTCTTCACAGATTCTGAGGTAATTTTCATGATTAATTAGCCTTTGATAAATAATTAGGGGCTAGTAAGTTTCACAATACATTCAGGACAGGGAAACAGCAAAGGGAAGGAATGCACAACCTTCATTTTTTATGATGCCAAGTGACAGTTCTAGTGAGAAAAAAACATTTAATGTAGCCTAGCAAAGCGAGTGTTTTCTGATTAATTTTCACCATTTCAGTAAAATTTTTAAGGCATTTGAACCCATGTGGTCGTCATCTTGGTCATTGTTAGAAGTCGGGCATTCCCACACGTCACAGAGTAACCAGCAATTTGAAGGAGGTCGACTGGCACCAACAGAAATGAAAATTGTGTTTGTGTAGCCTGCAGCTAGCCGATGTCGCCTCCATCACTTCTCCGCTCAGCCAGCTGAATGTAGTAAACATAAACTTAGATTACCATGTTTTAAAGCTCCTCATACTTTTTTTGAGTTATTGTTGGTAACTTACGACATGTAATTAACTTCTAAATTCGTACATGCATCATTTACACAGAAGAATAGTTGTGCTGTTAAAAAGGTGAGTTTTGCTCTTTCATTGGCTGGTGGGCTTCATGTGTGTTTGGGTGCGCAGTGCCTAGACACAACTCTCATTTCTTCCTACGCTCAATTGATCGCAATCACGTGACCTTTGTTATTGTCAGAGTACAAGTGTACTTAATCTACACCGGTGAGCTGTCAAAACATTCTTCATCTTATGACATCCTTGTACTCCTCGCACAAGACTTGTAATTATTTAATCAAGTGTTATCATATCACTTGTACTCTAAAGGCCTTTTTAAATCATAGTAACAGCAAAGGAATTTTACTTTTGAACTCTTTTAACTATTAATTTGTCAACAAGATCCCTGTAACTTTTATTAGCATTTAGCTATTTTCTTTTACTTAAAAACGTAGCAGTTTCTTAACCCGTGGAGGCAGGACGGCAATTAATTAAATTACTGCCTTACTTGGGTCCACGAATCATCTCTTGAATTAATTTCAAGCTACGTTTCCATTATTACTGTTCGAGAGAAACCTTTCATTAAGTAATATGCCACATCTCTTTTAAGCCCAAATTCTTGGGAAGAATGTTTGATTACTTTTTATATATCATTTGACTCAATGTAAGCCCACCTATACAGAAATAAATATTGCAATACGCATCGTAGCCTTGTGCAAGAGAATATAATTATTGCTTCGAGTGAGCAAAGCCATTAAAAGTAGTAGGCAATTATATTCTGACGTTTTACGTCCTATATATTCATTGCAATTGTGTAATTTGGAACCCAGCAGCAGCCAGGCACTTCTTTAGATTAAAAACTTTGCACATATGTGCTTATTTCATTTTGTGTGTTACTAACACAGCCTAGTCTCATATGTTCATTTGTTACACTGAGTGTCTATTTAATCATTTTAATCCTTTCTTATTGAACAACACCTTTGCACTACATGTTGCCGTTGTGTCTGTGAGCAGTTTAAGCCTAACAGTTCTTGTGAACAGCCCAACCTCTGCAGGTAGGCCAAGCTTATGTAGTGCCTTGTGTAGGTTAAGCCATTCATTCTTAGGAACAACACTTCTGTTCTTAGCTGACTCTGCCCGTATGTGCAGTTGTCCACATACTGTTTAATTTTACACAATTCTTCGTGAACAAGCCTACTGTTCTTTGTAACAGCCAATTGTTCCTCAGAACCAATTTCACCTCTGCATCATGGCAACCCTTTTATTAGCCTAGTGCAAGTTAAGCTTATCGTTCCTTGTGAACAACCTGCACATACGTGCCCATTTAGCCACATTATTTACTGTGTCACATTTTATAGGGAAACCTCTTACAGTATTCGTTGGCATTGCTTGAACTGCTGCCTTAACTGCTCGTGCCTGTTGCACCGGCCCAAGTGCCATTTTTTATTCCATGTAATTGTTTGCATGGCCCACATACCCTTATGAGTGCCTAAGAGTATCCTAGCCTCTGTACCAAACAAATAGCAGCATGTATGCCAAGGAGTACAAAACCTTAACGGAGGTAGAGAAAAGTATGGCATCAAAAGGGGAACAGCTGACCTATTGGGTTCTGGGGCAAGTAGCTGCTGCTAAGAAAGCCAGAGAAGAAGAAAGAGAATATAAATTGCAGCTGGAAAGGCTGAGACAAGAAGCGAAAGAGATTGAGCGACAATGTGAACTAGCATTGGAGCGAGATAGGAGCAAGAAGAAATCCAAAGACAGCATGAAGGAAAGCAACAACGGCATGCACTAGCCTTGGCACAAGAGAAGGAAAAGTAGATGAAAGCTGAAATCGAATAAGCCAAGGAGGACTGTCATGGCACTGGCCCAACACCAAGACAAACATCTAACCCTGGTCTCCGCTCCTTCCATTATCTCAATATCAACCACCTTATAGGCCCCCTGGAATGACACAAAGCCAGAGGAATGGCTAGAGCAAGTGGAAATCCTTTTCTCAGAGTACATCCTGACTGACACTGAGAAGGCCATGATCCTAGCAAAGCACATGGCCAGAAAGTGTTGGGACACTATAAATTCCTTAGAAAATGGTGACAAGGGAAACTTGGTGTGGTCAGAAAGGCCATAACAACGGCATATGAGATTACACCTGAGAGATGAGGGCAGAGATGGTGTGATCTCCCCAAGGAGATTGGCACCTTGGAGTGCAGAGAGTTTGAGGACTTAATAAATCAACCCCCAAATTGAGGGCTTCCTCCATTATGAACCCAGCCCCTTGGATCTACATATAAATGAGAAACAGCCAAGCCTATTCACTGATTGCTGCTGCATTGCCAATGCTCACTTAACATACCATCCATCCTCCCAGTACGTCCCACAGGTGCATAATTCTGCCTGACACCACTGCCTTCTCAACCTGACCAAGAAATGGACTCTCTAATCAACCTGTATGTACTAAATGCAAAAAAAAGTAGGGTACTTAGAAGCCCAGTGTAAAGCTAAAAGGGGGAGCCATGTTAAAGCTCCCCCTCTATTTAGAACTCCTAGTTTACCCATACTGTAACCACTCCTCTTAGAGTTTATAGCCAGGTTTACTGCCATACTTATAAGAAATAAAAGACATTCCACGAATTTCAGGGATTACCCTGAAAAGAAATCTGCAGCTGTTGTTGCTCTAGTGGCCACTCATCCATCCTCTTTAGGAATCCCAGCTGTGGATACTATTTCTGTTGTACCTCCTCGAGGTCATTATCCCGCACAACAGGTCTTTGCATTTAAGGACACTGGTCCTTAAATTTAGTGCCTCACCCAGTCTGGTGGTTAAACCCATGCCAGAGTCAGATTCTGGTCCTTTGCAACCCATGCCTGAGCCAGCCTTAGAATCAGTGCCCGAGCACGGTGCCAAAGGGAGGTCTCCTTCTCAACTACCGGCCTGGCTCCATTACCAGTGTCCGGCTGAGAGCCAGCCCAAAAATCAGTCATGTCATTTCCAGATTCCCCTGACTTCAGTGGAAGCTCGTCCCCAACACAGCCTCACAACCCGTGCCAGAGTTGGTCCTTATAATCTGCAAACCTATCACACCTATAGCCACCACTTCATCTTCACCACTGTCCCCAGAAGACAGGTCTCTGGTGGACGACCCACTTCAAGAAGTCCTATTTAAACTGGTCACTGATGTAGAGGCCACACAACAAAAGTTAACAGAATGATTTGGTGCCACTGCTGCCAAGGTTGTCACAGTAAAAAAAGGCAGTAGCCAATTCAGTGCCTGTTTTGCCAGTTGAAGAAACATCCATAATCATTCCAGGTCCAGGTCCCGAGGGTAGTGCTATTGCAGGCCCAGGCCTGGCCCAAGGATCTTCTCAGCCTCCTCTGGAACCACATGCCCAGGTTCCAGTTAGGAGACCTAAGCCTAAAGTGTAAAGGAAAGCAAGGAAGAAAAGGAGTAGGAAACATAGAAAATTCAGGTAGTTATCAGAACCACACAGTTCTCTGGCACTTATGTTTTATACATGTATGAGTGCCTTATTTTAATGAAGCATTTCTGCCATCTTGCCCAGAGAAGGATGCCTAGATTGTCTTCTAGCCTGTAGTTTAAACAGACTTGTTTTCATGAAACATGTAACCTTTATACTTAGCTAAGTCTGTTCTCTAGCTCAAAGCTGAGGACATGTCCTAGCTCCACTTTATTTACCTTGTATGCTAATGTGTATTCTAATTTTAAAGTTGTAACCTATCTATTATTGCAAAAGCAGGACCTTTATATGTTTATGCTGCATTTAAAGTAATTGCATCTCATTTTCAATTTAAAGCATTTTTATTCTTTGTGTCACCTGCTTTATTTGCTTATTTGATGTATTGCTCTTACCACTGCATACGATTTACATAAAATAGAAGCGGCATTTACTTAAGTAGGATTTATATTTAAATGCTAAGGCTTAAGGAGTGGACTTGTAACGTAAAATGGCAGCGGCTGTCACGAGCAGGCTTTCCATCCTATCAAGGATAGAATCTCTGCTTAAAGTGAGAGATGTTATGTATTCTTGCCTTCTGCCATTTGAAAATAAAAAGAAATCCTTTAATAAAATAAAACAAACTGAAAGTAACAGAGGTGTAAGTAGGTACTTTCCCAGCCAAAGTGAATAGGAAATGCCTCGGGCACATCCTCCCCCTATGATAAATTATTTTCTTGGTATACCACTCCTTTGCCTGAATTAATCACTTGTTTTCCCAAACTATGTACAGGCAGAAATCCCTCTTTCCAGATCATACCAGTGGAGACAAGATCGAACTGGCCACCAGCCCAGTCACATGACCCAAAAGAGGTCAGAGAATAACCTGGGAAGGAAGCCAGGTGACAGACGCTGGCTAGAAGCTAAACAGGGAATATCTCCCTCGAAGCCGGGATAGCATTGTTCTTTGTGGAGTGGGCCCCCTTTCATCCTACAACGATAATGTGCCCCTAATTCCTGAAGCAATGAAAGCAAACCTGCAAGGGCTGACTGAAAATCATCCTTGTTCTCTAAATATGAGAGCAGTCTTTTGTCAGCCGGGTATGTGTTTGTATAGGGAGGGGGGATTCTCCCTATTCTATATTCTGTAATTCTTTCGTCTTTCCATCCCAAAGTTTTCTTTCGTGTGAACCTCATACATCTGGCTTTTCAGTGATTTAATATCCCTTTCCTTAATGAGTCACCTTTGCTGAATTAAATAAGTGAAAAGTGCCTCCTCCAGCCTTAGACTTTGTTCTTTTTTTGTGTGATAGGCCTGCATGTTAATTTTAATAATCAACAGAGCCTCTCTGCATTTCAGGAGATGATCTTATATGTTTGATTGAAGTCTGCCTTTCCTCTTCCTCTGTTCCCAGTTCTCCACTATGCTATATTTAATACTGTTGCAGCGTGGGATCGCCTCCCCCTTTTTAATCTACACGAATGTGGTCAACATACCTCTTTTTTACTTACTGTAATCATATGTTTTCCCCTGTATTTCATTAAAGTTAATTATGAGCGCCTGTGTAAATTAAGTGAATATATCTTTTGATCTGTTGCCTTTGTAAATAAACCCTTAGAATTGTATCATCCAGCGGCTCATTGGCAACCATCCACTCCTTTTTCCCCTCTTGTTTACAAGTAGGTAGTTAAGTATTGACAAGGTTAATAAATATTGCACACTAAATTGCAGTTTCTAGCTCCCCACTTGTAACAACATATATATATATATATATATATATATATATATATATATATATATATATATATATATATATATATATATATATATATATATATATATATATCACATAACCACAGGTGAAAAATCAGATACAGGGTGTAGGTCTGACCGGTTTCGACTTTATTTGCAAGCCACTGACGAAGGTCCTTCGTCAATGGCTTGGAAATAGAGTCGAAACCAGTCAGACCTACACCCCATTTCTTATTTTTCACCTGTGGTTATGTGTGATAAATGAATCACGTAAAAAAAGTGATAATAATCATATATATATATATATATATATATATATATATATATATATATATATATATATATATATATATATATATATATATATATATATATATATATATATATATATATATATATATATATATATATATATATATATATATATATATATATATATATATATATATATATATATATATATATATATATATATATATATATATATATATATATATATATATATATATATATATATATATATATATATATATATATATATATATATATATATATATATATATATATATATATATATATATATATATATATATATATATATATATATATATATATATATATATATATATTATATTTTTTTTTTTTTTTTTTTATTTCCTCTTGATTTTTGCGAATGTAAATTTAATTAAGATATTCATTCCTCAAGATGCAATAACATACATTTCAAAAAGAAATACAAGTGGTTTTGAAGTTTTCAAACCAAGTGTTCCATGTTTTCTCAGGCCGAGTTGAGTCAATACACGTGTCTAATGAGAATATGATTTACGATCGTAGGTGAAGTTATTACTGATCTGACCTGACCATAGTAAGTTGCCCTTAAGGTGACATGTTTAGCAGTTGCTTGCAAGTAGCATGCCCCCACTGAGAGTTCCTTCTATTGTTACTATTCTTCTCAATTCTCCCGTCATGTGTACCCCTTCGCATTTCTCTTTTTCCCTTGCCTTCCCATCTACCTGCACTGCCATCAAGGGTCACTTTCTTGACCTGACCCACACCTGCATCTCCGCCTACTAACAATTACATCCCTGCCTACAAATCCCTAGACTCTCCCATCTCATTGTCACCCCACTGATACCTCTTTTGTCTAACCTTTATCTGGCCGCCATACAATGACCTTTCTAGGTACTTAGCTGGAGTAGCGCCATGCCGTATGTGGAGGGCAATGGAAGACCCATTAAGACAAGGCCGTCAGAAGGGTCAAAATACAACCGTCGCTGGCACCGTCTGTGGTATAAAAACTGGCCCCAAAAGACCCCTTCTTCGCTAGTCTTTCTCCAGAAGTCACACCTCTAGTATAACCTATGCTAGTTCCCCTTCAGGTGTCTCCCTGCTTGTAGACACTCCACTCACCCGTCTCCAGAAGACACACTGCTAGTACCCCCCATGCTAGCCACCTCTGCAACACTATTCTACGCCGCCGCCCTACTGGCACTCCACACACCCACTCTTATGCTGCCGCTATTCTATTCCCCCTATTTCATGCCACTGGACTTCTCTGGCTAGCCGCCTCCTACCGATGTCAACCCTGCTATGATGTTTTCCTGTCCTGAAGTCACCGAGAGACTTTGCCCAAAATCTTATCTAAATTAGTGCCTATGCCACTGCTTACCACTGGGTGCCGATGCCCTATTAGCCTTACCTTCGTCGCTCCTTCCTCCGTTGGGAACCTTGAGTGACTACTCTTCCACTGACGCCCTACTGCAGGAACCTAGCTCTACGAATCTTATGTCTTCTCCATGGACTAAGGTAATGGGACTGGAAGCGGAAGTTGTTTGTCTGCCCGTTGCCTATAGCCTACCTATGCTTATATACTTGTCCTCTTAATTTCTGCAACTTTAGAACTACCCATCTCCCTCAGAGATACCTGCAATTTTGATTGTAGTTGAATAATGATCAATAGTGACATAGATTAGCTTCACTCACATACTTGTGCTTAAAGAGTTATTATTAAGTAAGACAAGTGTTGTGATATTTTGCCTATGAGAATTCATTGCCATTTATACTCAAATCCCTTGGCATGTACTTCAGCTTTCCTTCTCTTGCATATTCGTGATTTCGAGTTCCTGTTGTGTGACCTCAAATGTGGATCAACAGTGCCATCTCCTGCATAGACAGGTGCTACACCGGTCAAGATATCCTGTTTATCAGCAGTGCAGCGTTCTCGCTTATCATACCCCATTACTGTGCATTCTTTGGATCCTTCCCCTGAAAACTATATTAGCCTATGAAAGGCCTAGGATGTTAAGATTTGCAGTTGCGGCACTTTGCTTGATTACCTTGTGATTACTTTGTGTAACGTAATTCTTGACAGTGCCACTTAGCTTTATTGATAGTCCTGTATATATTTCATCTTCTGATTTTAGTGTATTATAATATTTAGTGGACATCTTAAATTTACTTCTCTCCCTTTACATTTTCGGTAAATTATTGGGTATCATTACCTTTTTGCGTTTCTTTTCACAAGTCAGCACGCCTACCCTTAGTCAGGTGGTAGTTTTCATAAATTCTTAATTAGAGCCACCTTATCATTCACAAGTCAGCACGATATATATATGATATATATATATATATATATATATATATATATATATATATATATATATATATATATATATATATATATATATATATATATGATAATGCTGATAACTATAAATTAGCTAAATTTTTGGTACCACTTCTAAAACCTCAAACTAAAAATAAGTTTTCTTTAACTGACTCTGCTCAGTTCAAAGAAGAAAACATCATTAAGGATTCAGATTTATTTATGGCCAACCTTGACGTTGAATCTCTCTTTACTAATGTTCGAGTTACAGAAACCATTGAAATAATTTTAAATCATTTGTCCGCTGACCCTGACTCCAGTTTAATTCATTTTAAGCGAACTTTATTAATACAGTTTTTAGAACAGGTCATGCTGGACACGCCTTTGTTTTTAATGGTATTCTGTATAACCAGGTGGAGGGGGTTGCAATAGGATCGCCTCTGGAACCCACTATGGCGAATATATTCATGGCCTCCCTGGAGGAGGGTATCATGGATAACTGTCCCCTGATCTCCCTTCCTTTATTTTACCGGAGGTATGTTGACGACACGTTTGCTCTGTTGTAACACGAGCGCGACGCAGAAATGGTTTTAGATTTTATTAACAGTGAACATCCTAACATTAAGTTTACTATGGAGAGGGAAACGAATAATAAACTCCCTTTCCTCGATCTTCTTGTTTCCAGAGACAACAATGGTTTCCATACAGGTGTATAAAAAAAACACTTTAACAGGGTTAGTTATGAATTTCTATAGTTTTTTTTTTTTTTTTTTTACTTTAAATGACTGCTATTTCAACTTTATTACATAGAGCTTATACTCATTCCTCAACCTTGGCCATGTTTCATGTTGAAGTTACTTTCTTAACTACTTATTTCAGGAATAACTGTTTTCCTACGAGGCTAGTCTCCAGAAGGCTCTATAAAATGTTGAATGCCAAAATGAATCCAACTCCTACCATCACAACTTTACTAAAAATTAAAATGTATGCAAATTTTCCCTACCTAAATGACAACACCTTTAGGAAGAGATGTCTTGCCATATTCCAAAGAACGTTTCCAGCTGTACACATGAAACTTATACCCAAGAATGCACGCACTATCGGATCGCTATTTAAACTGAAGGACCGTCTTAGCCATGTCTTGTCTTCGAACATCGTTTACAAATATGTTTGCCCAAGATGTGATCGTGGGATTTACGTCGGATGCACGAGGAGACCACTGTGGATTCTAATAGATTCCCATGAAGATGTAAACTACAGAACTGGATGTAAACTGTCTAATTCAGAGCACTCAAATATAAGAAATCACGTAAAAATGTGCAAAACTGATATAAATTATAAAGGTTTTTCTATAATAAAACAAGCCCAAAATTGAAATGGCCTCCAAATACTTGAATCTATTATTATAAAGAATACGGCCCTACCACTAAATAATCAAACAACCTCTTTCCAATTGTTCATCGCTTAATCTTTTGTTTATGCTTTTCTTTTCTCGTCCTTTCTTGCTCTTCCTAGGTTCTTGAGAAAACTTATGTTTTAGTCTTATTACTTCTGCTGTTTAGTTATGTCCTGTGCCTCTTACCCGTTTTTATTTGTTTTATAATATATATGTATATATCGATGGTTTAATGTGACTTTTTCAACAAGGTTTTTTAATCATTGCAGCCTTGAACACGCGATGATAGCAATTTTCGTGAAACGTCGGCATATTAACTAGTTGTAACAATGGTGCCTTATCCCTTCGCTTCGCGATTGTATACTGAGTGAAGGCTCACCCTCCTTGTGTGTGTGTGTATATATATATATATATATATATATATATATATATATATATATATATATATATATATATATATATATATATATATATATATATATATATATATATATATATATATGTGTGTGTGTGTGTCTATGTGTGTGTGTATGTATACACACACACACTGTATGTATGTACACACACACACACACACACATACACATATACATACATATATATATATATATATATATATATATATATATATATATATATATATATATACCTGTACATACGCAACAGTTTGATTATGATTTTAAACGTATCGAGCAAGGGGTCCCGACTATCTTGAGTAAGCCATGTTTTTTCTGAGTTGTTTAATGTACAAAGTTTTGACACTGATCGATGAAGAGCAAGAGACTCTTTGACCTATAACTCTACCGTCAGATAATGAAATATTACATTATTTTTCCCTGTCGTTAATAATTTCGCAGCTTAAACTATCAACATATGACCATTTGCTTATGTGGCGCTATTTAAAGGCTTACGTATACGAGGAAAATTCTTATGGGAAAATTTTTTAGCAACATAAGGCTGATTTTCTACTCTAGAACCACTCATGAATTTTCTTGTCAATGAAATACCAAATCTAGAAAGTGGAGTTATTTTTCAAGTTATTTTTGTTAAATACAAATGACCATGCATAAACTTCCAGAGAAGAAGGCCTTGTTAATGTTGCTTTCTCAAATCTTTAGGTAAAGATACTGATCTATATGAATTTCAGCATTTACACAAGGAATGAGTTAAAGAAAAAAAAGTCGCGACACCAGTTCTACAAGAATGTGTTAGTTGTAACTATGAACTCGATATAAGAAAACTTCAGTAGGATACACACACACACTCATATATATATATATATATATATATATATATATATATATATATATATATATATATATATATATATATATATATATATATATATATATATATATATATATATATATATATATATATATATATATATATATATATATATATAAAGCCAAAAATGGTTGTTTACTGGATATACTAGAAATTATATTCAGGAATACATCAAGACTGAAACAGTAATATTTTTATTGATGAACTGACTAATATTTTTTTTATTGCTTACCTTATGTAACACTTCGTCCTCTCAAGTATTCCTTACGGGTAGATGACAGCATTGGCGTAAAAAAAAATTGAGATGATTTTAGCTAAAGAATCAATAATTGTGAGTAAATGTGTCATTTGGACCGGATATTAATGGGTGTGAAATGAAAATATTAGAAATAATAAAGCCTATGGGGTCCAGTGCTTGAACTCTCACTTCTGAATTTTGCTTTATTTTTAAGTTTTCCTTCCAATAACTATAGAGTCCATTCGCTCGAATGTCCATATGAACTCCTCTAGTCATGGTCCGATGGAAAAGAAAAAAAAATTAAGAAGAAGAAGAAGAAGAAGAAGAGAAGAAGAAGAAGAAGAAGAAGAAGAAGAAGAAGAAAAGAAAATACGTAACCTTGCAAAGATGCTACATCACCCTCTCGAAAGATAATGAAGATCAGTTAATTTTGAGGATATAATTTACGATTAATAATGAAATGTATAACAAAATTACCCATCATAGAAGATAATCATAAAGATTAAATTTTCTTTTGGAAATTCTGATTTTATTTTCTGAAAAATTATTTCCATTCCATGCGTTATCCTAAAAAATACGTTATTGGAGGAGAGGATGTCATACATATGAACATCAGTGAATGAGTTCCTAAACTACAAGGGAAATAAATATGAAAATAGTGCTCGTTAATTACTAGCATAGAGTTCTTTGTTGAGCTGATCTATTTTGAAGCACAAAGGGCTTGAAATTAGCTCTGGTAATGAGCTCTATTTAATCCTCTGTTTTAGTAAATTTCCATTTAAGTGACCAATGCCGGAGGAATTAGTAGAGAGAGAGAGAGAGAGAGAGAGAGAGAGAGAGAGAGAGAGAGTATATAAAGCGGCTGGGGTGAGGGTAGGTGGGATTAGTCATCTAATTGAGTCGAACTGAGAAAAAAGGTAAAGTTGGTTGGAGATGAAGTTGAGGAGAAGGAACTTTTCGGCCGTGTCCTCTGAAAAGTCCAGAGGCAAAGTGCCTCTCAAGGAGGGCCACAAAAAGTAAACAGCGAAAGTTTTGCATATTTCCGTCACATTCATAGAATATAGTTATCATAATAACAGTAAAGTGGAAAATTCATATTGCTTCTCTCTCTCTCTCTCTCTCTCTCTCTCTCTCTCTCTCTCTCTCTCTCTTTTCTCTGGCTTCATGCTATTAAGAACTTTCTTTCTCTCTCATTAAATAGTGTAATCTTGACAGCATATCTTGATAATAAAAGATTATAAAATAACATCTGAAGTTGTTGGATGCAGTGTTTATGTATTGCTCTATATATGCATTGATATTTTTCGTTGGAAATCAAACATTCATTCTTGTTTTTCAAATTAGTTGGGTATGAGTCAGAGATTTCTTAAGTAGAATATGTTGCAAAATTCTTTTTAAAAAATGGCCGTTCCATTTTGTTTCTTATATTTGATGTTGCTTGCTTTTATCTTTCCTGGTCTTAAGTATTGCCCTACATTTTTTTAGCATTTTACAAAAGGTATTCGTTTCAAAAAGCAATTTTTCTCATCATGCACTTAACCTTGTAATGTTTTTAATCCTCTCTGATTAAGTTGTAAATAGCTTTCCTAGCAGAATTTAACAAGTACTACTACAGCCAGTGCTCTATTGGCTCAATATACAGAGAGAGAGAGAGAGAGAGAGAGAGAGAGAGAGAGAGAGAGAGAGAGAGAGAGAGAGAGAGACCCTTCACCTTGTAAGTTGCTTTAGGTGAGTCTTATGGCTGAATCTGCAAAATCCTGCGTGAATTTGTAAGCAGTAGTTTTGTGTGGGGCTTCTCCTTTGCAGAATTACTGATGAATTGTGTACAGGTGAAATTATAAAAGTCCATTTCATGACTTTAGTTGATATCAATTAGATTTTTTACAAATGTATGCTGCATGCCTTTTATCGGGAGAGAGCATGGTATTTGATGCATTATATTTCATCGACTAATTGATGCTTATTGGTGATTTGCGTATAAAAATGAGAGTGTTACGAGCATATTTTTATATTCATATTACCAGGTATATATTTGGTGATAATTGTTATTAACAAGCATTATGCAATAAATTCGTGTTTCTGATTTAATTAGTCACGTGTAGTGCATAAAATGAAATTATGCTTTCCTTGGTCTATTATAGACGACGCAGTAATATTAAAACTCGTTTGATGTTACGGAAATTATTTCCTTGTTGTTCCTATGCCTGATGCTTTGTCATTGCTGATTTGGTAACTAATCAGAATAACACTGAATGGTGCATGTAATTTGTGGATATTGATGGAAACTGTTTTCCTACTTATATTGCCACTGGTTATCACAATACTGTGATATTGTAACATTTGAAAACACACAGAGAGAGAGAGAGAGAGAGAGAGAGAGAGAGAGAGAGAGAGAGAGAGAGAGAGAGAGAGAGAGAGAGAGAGAGAGAGAGAGAGAGAGTAATGATTACCAGATAAAATAATGGATATAAACGAAATATACTATGCACTCGAGAGAAGACATGGTAACCAAAAATTACAGTTTAAGAACAAAAATATATTAAAATGCAAGAGGATGACACAAAATCATTTTTCAAAGTGAAAATTATATCGAAAGGAAATCTCAGCGAGAAATCTCTCAGCTTCTAGACTGTGCAAAAGAAAAAAAAAGCTAAGATGAGTGTGGGGAGCAAAGGAAAAGGAATAATGAAAAGCCGAAGTCATGAGGGGGAGAATAAATTTAATCAAGGCTACCATTCAGAAATAAGTACGAAAAATCAGTATTTTCAAATTGAAGAAAAGTATTTCTAGAGAAAACGTATCCTTTCGTGGGCCTTTAAAATCTGACGGTACAGGAAATTAATAAGGGGTGTACCGATTTTTATAAGGAACCTTTTATGAAAGTAAGGAATAAAAAAAGATGTGTATGATAAGACTTGACTTAAAAGAAAAAATTACAAAAGAAATGAATTTACTCAGTTAAGACAGAGAAACTATAAGACAGGGATGGACACTGAATATGAAAAATGGAGCATCGTGTTAGGCAACAAATTCTGAATCAAAGCACGAAGAATAATTAATCTGGGTACAACTGCAAAAGCCTTGGTAACTGCATAAAACAATTATATATATATATATATAACTGATACATAAATATAATATATATATATATATATATATATATATATATATATATATATATATATATATATATATATATATATATATATATATATATATATATATATATATATATATATATATATATATATATATATATATATATATATATATATATATATATATATATATATATATATATACACATATACCATATAGATGAAAAATAAGAGACACACATTACCACAGATGAAAAACAAGTAATGTGAGATAAATGAATCACGTACGAAAGTGATTATAATTATATATATATATATATATATATATATATATATATATATATATATATATATATATATATATATATATATATATATATATATATATATATATATATATATATATATATATATATATACAGTGTATGTACTGTAACTTGTAACGAATTAAGGTATTTGTTTTTTTATTGGTATTATTTCTTGCTCACGAAGCGAGTGCTATCAAACACGTTCAACGAAACAGTTTTTTTCTTTTTTTTAGAATCCAGCTTAACCTCACATTACACTCCACTATTATAGCCAATTAACAACTTCCTTCTTGTGGGGAGCATGCATGTCACTGCTGAATCAATTTTACACGTGATATTTACAAAATTTAACCGACAGTTCATTGTTTTGAGTACGTCCAAACAACGGGTGTTTCAGTTACCCCAAGCATTACGTGTAGTTATCACTTCCACCTTACACATAAAATTTTGTTCCTAGCATTCAAAGTTCATTTCACATAACAATATGACTAGCATTTACAATTTCCTTCACGAACGCCCTCTTGCATGCCAATATGTATGTATGCCAGTGTTGAATAATTTTCGTATGTGATGAATGCGTATTGTAACTATTAATTTAATGAGAAACTTGTGCTTTGAGCAGCCTGAAACATGCAGCACTTCACTTACTACAGACACAGCATGCAGTCAGAAGAATCCACTTGTCTTGGTCTAAAACTTTCCCTTGCATTCAGAGACTAATCTCATTACACATTGCTGCTATTTCCGTTAACAACTTTCTTCTACCATATGTTGTCCTTAAGAAAATCTACTTTCTTTGTTTCTTAATTGCCTGTTGGTGATTTTCTTAACTTGCATATTCTGGAGCACTTCCGCACTTGGAACTCAACCTCACTTAACAGTCCATAAATATTAATATTTAGCAAAGTCCAACAAGCAAGCTCTTTAGCGTGCCAGTATGTATTCCAGTGTCAAATTACTCACATGTGATTGGACTATAAAATAAGAAATGAGGCATTTCTGCTTCTTCATCATTCTCAAAGCTAGGGTACCTCGGTTATCTAGGATCTTTAATACAGCTGTCAGTCGCCGATTGTCCATTTTGACCATTTTTCTTAGTGTTTAGAGCTTGTCCTCACTGCACAAGTTTCCTGTGTTTTTCCCAGTTGGCCAGTATAGAATTTGTCGTATGATATCTTAAGATATCATTAGGAGAGTTTATTGTAATTGCTTTTTTTTGTTCTTAAATTCCATATAAACAAAATATTCTTAAGCAAATGGTAAGCATCTTCAATGTTTTCAACAGTTGTTAGTAAAATAAATTTCTTTTTGCTTCACCTGGGCTTTGTAACCTGTTTGAGTATATTGTCTAGTAACATATCAAGGCATTATAATTTCATATATGTATTCGTACTGCACTTACTTCAACAACTGTTGTTGTGAGTTACATACACTTAATGATTTTCAGAAAAATGCATTCATGCGGAAATATTGGCAGATTCCGGTACTGACTGAAGTTGAACTCACTGCTATTTCTGTTTATAGAAATCCAAGCATGATTTTTATATAAAAGAATGTATCTGGATGACATTTTTGTGAAATAGCTGCCTGTAATTATTTTTTACTTTGCGTATCACTTTAGAATTTAAAAAGATGTAGGAGACCCCAATGAGTGAAAAAAAATCAAAGTTCAGGTCACGGCAGTGACTCACAATGTCCAAGATACAAACACATTTACATATGACCAGTGCCCATTCTATGACATAGGAAAACAAGGAAGTGGTTGCTAATGACTCAGCCCGTTAACCCATAGGGTCCCCATATACATTCCATTCCAAGCACACAGGGCAGGTTAGGTTTTTGCCAGTGAAATTCATCATGGTAGGAGGTAGGCTTGAACTTAGGATCTTCACCCTGTTAAGTCTAAAAGAAATAGACCGAGTTACCCCTTTGGTTCAATTAGGTATAGGTAACAGAAATAAAGAAAGAAATGTGAAAGAGCAAATAAAGGAAGTACAAAACTCAATTAACGAATCCCTAAATTACAAGAGAAATAAATATGAACATGACACTTGTTAATTACCTCCGAGGAGTTCTATGTTGAGCCGAACTATTTCCAGCCACAAAGGCCCTGAAATTAGTTCTTGTAATGAGCTCTGTTTAATCCTCTCTATTTTAGTAAATTTCCTTTTTAACGACCAGTGGCTGGGGAATTGGCAAAGTAGGATGAGAGAGAGAGAGAGAGAGAGAGAGAGAGAGAGAGAGAGAGAGAGAGAGAGAGAGAGAGAGAGAGAGAGTATGAAGGAAGGAGACCGAATTAGTTATCTAATTGAGTCGAAAAAAAAAGGAAATTGGTTGGCGATGAAGTTGAGGAGAAAAAACCTTCCAGCCATGTCCGCTGAAAAGTCCCGAAACAAAGCGCCTCTCGGGCAGGGCCACTAAAAGTAAACAGCGAAAGTTTTGCATATTTAAGCCACATTCATAGAATTTAGTTATTAAGAGAGCACTACGAGAAAAAAAGTTGTATTGCCTTTGTCCTGGAAGTCTCTTTCTCGCTCTCCCTCTCTATCTCTCTTTCACTAATCCTTTTCCTTTTATTGTATCACTATCTTTAATTTGGACCGTTCCATACTTCATTAAAAATGTTTATAACCGAGAGCAAGTCTTAATTATTTTCGTGAGTAAACCAATCTGACTGTAGAAAAGGCAAAATTTCAGGTTTTTCACTTCGAGCAAACGAAGATTGCAATACCTATTGTTTCATAATATCTTGCAACACTGAAAACGATGTGGATCTTCAAACAAAACTAAAGCAAGGATTCACTGACAGCGCTAACCGTATTAAGACTAGACCCTCAACAGAAAGTCTTGCAATATAACTGCGTTTCTGTCAAAACTCAAGAAAGCATATCATATTGAGCAAATTCGTGTCCGACATCAAACTTGGGCTAATATCTTTACTATACGTTATTGTAAGATTTGTCGTCTTTCTATTTCTTTCTGTCTCCGTTAGAAAATTAGACGGAAAAACAACTGCACGGTATGCAAAATACAGTACACTTAGTTGGCCTTTGATGTCAATTTCATAGGATTCAAAGTATACACTTGAAGACATGTTACAAAATTTCTTACTTTTCTTGTATAAACTTCATTAAAAACATTATAAATTTCAACGACAGTTTTAGTAACTTATTTTCGTTATTTTCAGTTCTTCAACCGTAATTGGTTAGTTAAAGCTTTAATAATTGTACACCGCTGAATGCGTGTAGACAATGGTAGTTATTTGATCTTGTTTCATGTTTACACTTCACTCTTTATCACCATCACTAAGCCTAAATCAATACTATCTGCCTAATCGAAATTAGCCAAACACAACCAACTAAGATTGTCGAGGTAACATGGAGACTTGTCCAACAAACATTTACTTTATGTATGATAAAAAAAGAAATATACGTACTAATACGATCATAGTGATAAAATAATTGATTTTTAAAATATACATGGGAATTGCTGTCGAAAATAATAAATATAATGGATACACTGAAGTAGCCATAGGTTTATTCTTCATAACAGTGAGAAACCTTCTGAGGCCTCAAATATTTCGTAAATTTGAAATTTAATTTGTCGATTAAATGCTCTCTCTCTCTCTCTCTCTCTCTCTCTTTCTCGCTGGTTTTGCCACATCCAACGTCTTTTAATCGTCATGACACTTTTTATTAAGTTTCTTTTGCAAAAGTTGTGGGAGAGTTAAATAAAGAATAAGTCGTTCAGTTCCAAGAAGTATTCAGGTTTGAAACTAATGAAAACCTGCTACTTAATTTATGGGTGATGAAATTTTTTCATTTTTTTTAATTTATACAGAAAAATGAAAGTTTAATGTTTTAAATTCTGTTTTCGTTCTGTTATTTCAAAAGGTTTGGCCACATATACGTGCGAACTGCTTCAACTGTTTTGCGGACCAACCTGCAATTTATCTGATCAGCAGCCCAGCACTTTAACTATTCGAAATTCACCTCTACGCTCCTGATATTAAGGAGAAAGATCTTTCTCCTCCCGACTGGGAAGCTTCGTAATGCCCGCCGGGCTGTCGTGTCTCATATTTGCTGTTCAGATATCAGTATAATTAGTAACTTTTTTTGTACTTTTATATATTTTGAAGCCAACTGCCAATGTTTGACATTTTCTTCGCTTCCATTCTCCATGTTTATAGTAAGTCTAGTCTTTGAGTGACTTTTGGCATTTAGAGCAATTATACCATATTGGTTTTGGTGTAACTGTTACACAGTTTGTAGCGTTAAAAACAAAAATGCTCTGACTGCCAATAAAGGAAACTCATATGTGTCTAATTCTAGATGAGTATGCACATACGAGTTTCCTTTATTGGCAGTCAGAGCATTTTTGTTTTTAACGCTACAAACTGAGTAACAGTTACACCAAAAGCAATATGGTATAATTGCTCTATATGCCAAAAGTCATTCAAAGACTAGACTTACTATAAACATGGAGAATGGAAACAAAGAAAATGTCAAACATGGGCAGTTGGCTTCAAAATATATAAAAGAACAAAAAAAATGTTACTAATTATACTGATATCTGAACAGCACCGTCACTCACACATGCACCAACACAAACATACACACGTACAAACAACACACAAAGAAATTCAGACACACGCACTCACACACACTCACACCCACACACACACACACACACACATATGTATATATATATATATATATATATATATATATATATATATATATATATATATATATATATATATATATATATATATATATATATATATATATATATATATATATATATATGTGTGTGTGTGTGTGTGTGTGTGTGTGTGTGTGTGTGTATGTGTGTGTGTGTGTGTGTGCCTTGCGCTATTATGTGGCTTTAAAATTACGCATGCGTACCTATTTTTGTGTGCCCATCAAACCACATGTTTAGATTTCCGTAATCATCAGCTTGCCTCTCTTCCCGTGCTTCACGGTTAGTGGCTAATTGGATGACGAAGAATTCTTCGTTGATAATAACCAAGTCTAACCATAACTGGACAAAGAATCTCCTTTATTAGATTGCAAGAGCAAGTTAAGCCCAAGATGAGATCTAAGTCACGCAGATGTAATTAGCTTTCTACGTTTTCTTCCATGACCCGGACCAAAATTAGAGGTAATAACAATTCGCCTCTCTGAGGGATAATTTCCCACTTATATAGATACATAATAACAATTAGGTTTCTGTGTTGAAGAAACAGATATCAGAAATATTTGACGGAAGACAATTGTTTAATTGATGATAATGGGGTGATATTTAATATGGTAAAGCCCATACATATATCTTTTCCTACTTATGTTATCTTGTTACTATAGGTACACAATCACAACCAATCTTCTGTGTTGCAGATAAAGATCTTACAAACATCTGAAGGAGCACAATTATTAATAAACTCCAGATGATAGGGTATTTAATATTTGAAAATCTACAGATATATTTTTTCCTTTGTTATGGTATTAATTCTACGAGGTTTAGTAAATGATATACTCATTCTTTGATTAAGTAAGAAATATTCATTAATACCTTGTTATTATCTTTATTGGGGATAAGATAAGGCTTTTCTTGTGGATTAAATCTTAGGTATTGTTACAAATATACTAAAAAAGCCTTAAGATTTACGAGGCCAGCGTTACTACGTACTTTGCTCGTTTCGCCTTGCGTAAGGTCAGTGAGACATGAAAGTAAAAGTCTTCTCCTGTAGAAAATCTGAACAGAAAATTAAGGAAAAAGAAAGAGAGGTTGACCTACCATTGTGGGAAACGTAAACCATTTTTTTTTAAAAGACAGTGCTGAAAGAGGTTTTGGAAAACTTCTAGTGGTAAGATCTTATTACTGCGGAATTAGAAAGAACGACTACTCACGTCACCTGTTGGTTCTGGAGACTTTGAAAAAATAATATATTCTCTTGCCTCTTTGAGGTAGAGACTTCCTTTTAACTCAAAGAAACATTGAAAAGAACAAAAGTTTTTGAAAACATCATAAAATGTTAGCATCGGGATAACATAAAAACACAAGGCATATGGAGTAGTGTTCTAACTATGAGCATTTTATTTTGAACTACCTGATGTACAAAATTTAAAACTAGAAATACAAACCATTTCAGTTCTCATTTTAATATGAGATAGCTGGTTATAGTTTCTAATTATTTATTGATTTTATTGATGAAGATTGGTATTAGTAGTAAAGGTATTTATGAAATGGAAATAGAATTCATTAGTAAAAAAATAATAGTGAAAATTTGGAAATTAAATTGTATTAGTAAGACTAAATACCGAAAACAAGATAATGTGTTATCTAATACAAATATGATCTGTCTAATAATTGCCTTGTAGATGCAAGGTGCAAATAACTAAACTGACAATCTGGGAAAACATCGATTTAAGGGTAGTACTATTTTTTGCTCTTTAGAATCGCATCAAGCTTAAGTCATATGTCAGAAAGGCATGGTAATTGAAACTAGACAATTAACGATGTTCTAGATAACTGAATTAAACTGCGATGAAAAACAGCAGTGAACAGAAAGCCGAAAGTGGTGGACTCGTAGAAAATTAAGAAAAAAATCCATCAGACGTAACATTTAATTCGTAGGTCAATTTACGATTATTTTGACCAAAGATATATTAGCATTATTCTGATAAATTTCATGTTTCCTACTTCGTCTTATAAATAATATTTCCTTAACAAGAAAAAAAAAACTCCGTGAATGTACCTCAGAGGGATAACTCTGTAAAAGTAGCATTTCATTTTTGTTTTTTTTTAAACTTAGTATTGCATCTTTAGATGCTCGTTAAATAAAACGTAAGTTTTCCATTTCAAAAGACAGCTAATTAGCTAGTATCTACTTATGAGAGTATTTCGACTTATGTTTTATATTTTAAACATAAAATTTTGTTTATAAAGCAACTTCCAAAATAGAATTACAGCATTAGAAATGAAAAATCACATACATTTTGTTATCTCTGTCTCTCTCTCAATCTAAGAAAAAGGAAAATTAGACCAGCTAGGCATTGTATGCAGTAAATATTATATAATACTTTCCAACCTGAAGCACTATTGCATCAAAGGCTCTACTGTACAATATATTCCTCCCTTTCCTTCATTCCTTTCTCCTTGTCCTTCTTACGTGACGTTTTAGTCTTTATATCTGCACTGAACTGCAAGTGGAAGATGTAAAGCCTTGTTTGATGACATGAACTTAAGTACTCTTCACATTTTTATAGGTGATTTTTTCGTAGTCACGTACATCGTACCTAAATTTTCTCAGTAGCGTCATTTTATATCAGTATTGGCATAACTAAGAGAAAAATAATGTCTAGACAATAAAACACAAAATTATTCACTGATATCTAAGCGACCCCTCGTAATTGACTATTTTGAATAAAAAGTAAGTGGGCTTTCATTTTCATTAGCTTATCGTAAAATACCTCTTTTATTAACCTATCCATTATAATATAATTTAATACTGTCTGAAGATAATAATTTGTAAAAAAAAAAAAAATCAGAGGATGAAAATGAAAAAGAGGTTTCATAGAGCTTCTTTATAAGCAATGAGAAAATCAAGAGAGGCAATAACTAGAAGCACAATAGTGAATTTGATGAACTCGTCATTGCTCATGACTTCTGCACTTTTACACGAGAAAATAATTTCCGTACACATTGGTAATTTTTATATTTCTGCTTTGCACAATATTCACTTGATAAGGTTAGTGTAGCCCGACGGGCTACCATGATATACCATATTCAATATACCCTCTGCTGTTACAAAATACAAGTTTACGTTTAATGCTTGTCACTCACAAGTTTTGCTTTGCCAGTGTTATGAAAATGTTGTCTTGGCATTTCTTGAATTTAATTGTTACAGTTGGTAGTATTTCGACCGTGGCGAAATGTAATAGTCTAGTATTTACAAAATGTGGAGAGATAATATCAGATCATTACATTATCAAATGTAAAAAAGTCTGGGAATAGCAACCTTATTCTAGCGAATAAAAAATAAACCCTCGTTTCCATAGAGTGAGAACCTAGCTGAAACAAAACTTTACTAACTGGCCTTCGAAAAGGTAGCCTCTGCTTGCTTTTATTATTATTTTACTACGTTTTTTTCATTCTCACTATGTTCCAAATATGTTTTTTTCAGCAAGTGGCATCACTTGTTTTCTTTATACCTGCAGACCATGATCGCATTACCACAGGATATCTACCTAACCTAATCTCATAAACCTTACCTGAACTTTTTGTGCCGGTTTCCTTAGGATGCACTCTTATTTTATGATGGAATTTTCAACTTAAATATTTAGTACGAACTTTGCGACAAAGATTATAATAAGTTACATTATCTGCGTGCTTAAATGAACCAACAATTTTAATTTTTTCCTGTATTACGTATTGCTATCCACACACCAAAACCTTTTTGAAATAGCGTCCAGGAATGGGACAAATAGCCCTGGGTCAATTTTTGCTGAGGATGATTTTGCGATATTTCTAATTCATTTTTATTTGGCTTCAATTTCATTTACATATTCTGATAAAGAAATAACAAATGTTCCAGATATGTGCTTTGGGCTGTAGCAGGCTACGAACATTCAATAACCAACATCGTTTTTTTTTATACTAAATATTGCTACAGTATTTAACATTTGACATATTGTTAAGGGGCTACTGAATGCGATTTAGTTCGCTCAAGCACTACAAAATTATTCAGCACTTATGGATCAGGATCAAGGGCACTTGTCATATGTCAGTGAGGCATACTTTCATGTATTTACCAGCCGTAATTTAGACGTATTGTAAATTGACCGTAATTGATATGCTTTTTATGATCAAAGTTCTCTTCTGGAATGTTTTTTTAATATAAAATTGGTTTGCGTTTTTAGATGATGCTCGAAACTGATAGGAACGGGTAACTGATATTCTGTCTTTAAAAAGAAAACAAATTAGGCAATAGCATATTAGTCTAGATAAGTATCTCATAACCGAAAAATTCTTTTGGAAGAAAAAATAATAACAATAACTTGAACTTATTTAAAGGTCAATATCGCTCTAATCTTTAATAGTCCGTGCAATATGATATAGCGAATCTTTATTATTATTATTATTATTATTATTATTATTATTATTATTATTATTATTATTATTATTATTATTATTATTATTATTATTATTAAAGAGTTTACATTATCAAAACATTACCTCATGTCTAAAAATTTTTCGAAACTTAAGTTTTCGATCGTCTTTTTTTTCAAAAGTAAATAATTCACACATTAGGAATATGCTTTTTTATAAACTTTAGAACAAAAAAAAATTTGGTGTTATTATTGTTTTTTCATTAACATTGAAATGTCATATTATTATTATTATTATTATTATTATTATTATTATTATTATTATTATTATTATTATTATTATTATTATTATTATTATTATTATCTATGACACTCGATCCAGACTCCTGCCCCCTTTGGAGTCTATCATTTTTCTTACTATATGTGTTGTTTCTAGCACACGCTCTCCTGCAGTAGTCCTATTTTAGCTTTCAGTCTATCTAGGATCCTATTCAGTTATATGGGTACCGTGCCTAATGTTCCTGCGATTATGGGCGCTACATACACTGCATCCACTGGCATATTCCATAGCCCTCTTAATTCAATCAGCGGGTCTTGGTATTTTTTTTATTGTCTCTCTTTTTTTTTCTTTTCCATTTCTGAATCCCACTGTACTGCGACATCTGTGAGTGATAGCTTTTTTTGCTTTTGTTTTGTCGACCAGAGACAGGTCTGGTCGATGTGTCAGTCTTGATACTGTAGTCTGGTTAATTTTTCCTGCTCGTTTTTTAGCACTGCTTCTTTTACATTGTACTATACTACTACTACTACTACTACTACTACTACTACTACTACTACTACTACTACTACTACTACTACTACTACTACTACTACTACTATTATTATTATTATTATTATTATTATTATTATTATTATTATTATTATTATTATTATTATTATTATTATAGGTAATGTTTTCGCTATTGGTGTATCCGAGCTGTACATTCTCACAGCAAAATTTGAATCATTTTCAAATGATTCCTATTTGTGATATGCTAAGTACCTTATGCATATTATTTGCACAGTGGGTTTACGTTCAGTGATTCCCTAACATTAATAAAATAATAAAGGTAAAAAATTAACTAAATGTGAAAATGATTATTTTAGCTGCCAGTATTATAAATGAAAACAATTACCTGCAACAAAAATAAAAGTACTTATTACTTCTACGCAGTGTCAAAAATAAATGTGATATGCTTCACTGAGCACATTATCTAAGTTATTTTTTGGAAAGCCATTTATACTAGTTTCCCAAGGGAAATACATATTTTCATGACAAAGTTCTTTTTTTTTATGTGCGTTATATAAATTTCCTGATTAGAATACGTTGCATTAGAAGTATCATAGTATGGAAATTACCTATACACAGACAGATGAAACCAACGTATCGTTAGGTAAGCTCTTCACAGAGAATCCATTTTGTCTTACGCCTTTTCTTACGTTTCAGTGAGTAAGAGCTGACATAGATTACTTGAAACTATATATCTGTGAAAGGGAAACTAAGTGTGGTTTTGATTGGTGCCAGAACATTACATATCTCCAACACTTAAATTTTCGACTAACATAAACCAATACTTTGAAATTTTACTTTTGTTATTCTGCCTTTTGAACATACTGCTGTAAATTAAAAATCTTCACCTTAAAAATCATACTACATTTGGTATCGTAGGATGACGACGAACTTTACGTTGACACATTAAAAAAAATGAAGGAAAAAGTTGTTTGGGTAAATGGTTTTATGTTCTACACGCAAAATTTCTATATTGATAAAAATTTATTTCTAAAAAGGAACAAATGGTTATTATTATTATTATTATTATTATTATTATTATTATTATTATTATTATTATTATTATTATTATTATTATTATTATTATTATTATTATTATTATTAAACGAAGCAGGACCTCTCATAAACATGTCTTGTTAAATAGGATGACCAAATAATTTAGTTCATTTTATATTGAGCCCTCAACTTTCGGTATAACTGTTTTCCATTCTACGTTAATATTATTAGACAACAATTAGCCAACGCTCATACTTTCGCACAGAGAAAGTCATCAGCAGCGTGCGTGCAGCATTTTTTTCCTCTCTCTATACAATAGCGGGGGTAAAATGCGGATGGATAATCCCGTAAAGTTTAAAAGTAAGTTTCAGGCAGATAGACTTCCGAGGTCATAGTTCACGTATTCCTTTCAGTGTTTCTCTCGTTGCCGATGTTTTGACCAGCCGGCCAGATAATCACTCTCTAGACGGATAAGACCAGCCTGGAGGCAAGGGGTTGTTATTGTTTATTACTGAGCTAGCTTTATGCCAGCAGGGGCTCTTGCCCATGGTGCACTCCATAAGTGTCATTCAGATATTTAAAGTGATAAGATTATTATGAACAAATTTTTAAAAAATTTTTAGTATGCAAGTGCTCGTCTTCAGAGAGAAAGAGTCCTGGCAAGTCGGAGTTGGCCAGTAACGAAAGCTGAAAAAATTTAAAGGAAATTTTTTTTTTAATCTACGGAGATTCCGTGCCGTATAAAGCTTGCCAAGGCAAGTGAATTATAAAACATCGATTTTTAATGGAAAGGATCGACCTAGGAGAAGTATAAAAAAAACGGAGTAGGAGAGAAAGCAATTATAACTTGTGTGTTTCCAGTGTATCTTATCTGACTGCTTAAACTTCTTTAATTTCTTAAGAGAAGCTGTTAATGCCTACCTAGAATCTCTTTCAGGCTGAGCTAGTTCTTCTGTCCCTACCCTTTGTCAAACGCAAATACACAGCAAAAATTGTGTATATATTTGTATATATCCAGACCCCTTATGTTTCCATATTCTTTTCTCATGAATAATTATCCTCAGCAATTCTTTATTTGGTTATTATATTACTAACTATTTGCTTGATTACGCTATCTTAAGTCTTTGGTAAGAGTACTTTTTTTATTCCAGACATTCAGAAACCCTTGCTGGAAATGTTAATTTAACTGAAGAATGGTGAATTTTTGAGGTTATCGCAAAAGTAAAATTAACGCAATGACAAGTTACAAAAAGAAAGGTAAAAATTTAGAAAAGACGTCTGTGAGTAGGAAAATGGCAAAATAAATACATAAATAAATAAATAAATAAGTAAAAAATACTTGGTGGCTTCATGGATCAAGCAGTACACCTCGTAAGGTCCTTTTAAACTCAGATAGTTTGCTGATTTTTACTACTGTATGTTTCACATGCTATTTAACTTCCTTAACTTAACCGTTGTCATTTCTATAATGATAACATATTCTTCAGTTGATCCCCACAATATGAGCAATAGGACTCATTTGCTTCGTTAAAGCGCTGCGTAACTCCGCGATTTATAATACTTTAATGTTCTCTAGCAAATGTTTTACTTTGCTTTTAAGTAGTCTCTATAAACTATTCCCATATATAGCTAAATATATTTATCTGTTTTCTTTAAAAAAATTTTTTTTGGTATGATAGACTATGGCACCCACATGACCACTACTTATATGTAAGGTTATATCTTCCCTACTTACTTTGGTCACCTCTCCGTATGAGTTGTCAAGATGGTTCTCCTAAAGCTTCATTTCCTTGTTGTAGAGGTTATTAATGCCGCTTTTCACTCCTACGCACACACATATACACACACATACGCACACACAGACCTTCTTAAACACACACACACACACACACACACACACACACACACACACACACACATATATATATATATATATATATATATATATATATATATATATATATATATATATATATATATATATATATATATATATATATATATATATATATATATATATATATATATATATATATATATATATATATATATATATATATATATATATATATATATATATATATATATATATATATATATATATATATATATATATATATATATATATATATATATATATATATATATATATATATATATATATATATATATATATATATATATATATATATATATATATATATATATATATATATATATATATATATATATATATATATATATATATATATATATATATATATATATATATATATATATATATATATATATATATATATATATATATATATATATATATATATATATATATATATATATATATATATATATATATATATATATATATATATATATATATATATATATATATATATATGTATGTATAGTGTTATAAATTCAGGCCTTCTGCCATTTTAAATTAAAAACCTTTTTAAAAAAAAAAAAAGAACTACATGAAACAAAGGTGTACAGAGGTAGTTTTCCAGCCGAAGAGGCAGGAAATGCCTCAGTCCATTGTTCTTCCCCTTCTGTCAAATTCTTCCCATTACCTCCACTCCTTAGCACCTTTCATCTTAATCCCCTGTTTTTCCCACTTTCGCACTGGTCAAAATTCCTCTGTTTCAGATCGACCACCCCAGACTAGATTGAACTGGCCGCCAACTCAGTCACATGACCCGAAAAAGCCAACCAGGCACCACAGAGCTCAGGAGTTAACACCTCTCTCAGAATGGAGAGCAACTAGCCCTGGGGGACTTCCCAGTCCCCGTGCCTAAGATGATAACGTGCACATAACTCCTATTGCAGTGGAAACATCCATACTAGGGCTAACTAGAATTCGTCCTTGTTTTCTAACTATTTGAGCGGGTCATAAGTCAAGCAGGTGCATGTCTGAATAGGGGCACCTTTTACCCATTCTATTTTCTATAATTCTCTTGTCTTCCCATCTTGAAGTTTTCCTTTCTTGTGAGTTTCATACGACTGACAATTTAGCAATTTACCATCCCTTTGCTTAATGAGTTACCATTGTTGAATTTAATAAGTAAAATTAAGTGCCACCTCCATTCTTAAACTTTGTCCATTGCAATTGATAGGTCTGCATGCTAATTTTAATAATCAACAGAGTCCCTGCATTTCAGGAGGTACTATTGCACATGTGCAATTGAAGCTGCATTCACAAACCTGTATTACCAGTTCTCCACTTCACTACATTCAGCTCCATTGCCACTCAAAATTATTTGTACTTAATTTGGGATACCTTTCCCTTATAATTCATTGGTACTTTGATCTAGTTTCCCCTTAGGAATTAGCTGTACTCATGTATGTTTCCCCTGTACTTCAATTGAAATTAATTGTGAACCCCCATTGTAAATTAATTGTACTTAATTTTTTATCTGTTCTTTGTGTAGATAAACCATAGAATTATATCATCCAAGTCTCACTGGCGACCTTTCCACTCCATTCTCCCCTAACCTTACAAGTAGCAAGCCACATAATCTAAAGGCTAGGGAAAACTGTAACTTTATTATAGTCCCCAGCTTGCAACTTGTAACATTGACAACCTTGCCAGGATTATCATTTTATTGGTAATTGTAGAAACAAACCGTAACATAAATATCCCCATGGCAACTTGAAACAGGAAATGAATTAGAGTAAATTTATGTACATAAATCCAACAGGAAATAACAAAGTCTGACAATTTCTAGCGAGTCAGGTTAGAATTTGAGTTGATAAACTCTTGTTTGGCTGATGACTGTGACTAGAATTAAATAGGGTATCAGTGTGACATTTTTCCAGCATATCAAATTTGTTTTTTTGTATTACAAACTTCTGGGGTTCATACATGCATAAAAGTGAAAAAGTTTAGGCTCGAATGTTTGAAGCTAGATTCCATTTTTGTCTCATGTTAGGATAAGGCCTCATTCCATTGTGTTGGCTGCTGAAATTTAACGAGTTAGTGCATGCTGTTATTTAGCCAGGATAATTTTCCTTGCATGTTTCAAGGCATTTTGCATGAATAGTTAGCCTCTGACAGATGATTAGGGGTTTATTAGCTATGTGATACGTTCAGGACAGTGAAACAGCGAAGGGAAGAAGCACTCAATCTTCCTTTTTATGTTACCGATTGAGGTTCTAGTGAGAAAACTAGTATTTAATGTATTCTAGTGAATTGAGTGCTTTCCAATTAATTCTCACCCTGTTAGTAATTTTTTTGAGTTATTTGAACCCGTGTGGCTACCATTTTTGGGGTCATTGTAAGGAAGGAATCTCGTGTGGCAGAATTTCCTGGGAAATTTAATTTTGAGGGCTCTGATTCGCACAAACCAAAGGTGAAAGTGGCATGCTTTCCAGTGTTGATGCAGCCTGCTGCTTGCCTTGTCTTCCATTGCCCACTCTCAGCCAACCACCCAGACAGCCGACCACAGAAACATTAATTTACAACACTGCACTTTTAAAGTTCCCTATTCTTTTAGAGTTATTGCTAGTAACTTATGACATGTAATTAATTTATAAATTTGTCCATGCATCATTTACACAGAAGAATAGTTATGTATTTAATTTTTATCTCACTATTAAAGAGGTCAGTCTCCCTCATTCATTCAGCTGGTGGGCTGCATGTGCGTCTGTGTGTATGTATCGCCTACCAATAGCCCCATCTTCCCCCTTCCCTCAACTGATCTCGCTCACATGACTTTGTTATTGCCGGGGTGCAGATGTACTCAGTCCATCCCAGCTACATGTCAAACAGTTTCAAGGCCATTTCGCAACATTCTCTTATTTCTGGCACGAGACTTGTAATTATTATCAAGTGTTTCGTTATTTCAAAAAGGCCTTTTTAAATCATTGTAACTGCAAGGGAATCATACTTTAAGCCTTCTTTTAAGTATTAACTTGTCAGCAAGATACCAGTAACTTTTATTAGCATTAGCTATTTTCTTTTACTTAAAATCTTAGCGATTTTCTTATCGCATGGATGCAAGACAGCAATTATTTAACCACTAAATCTTACTTGGGACCACGAATTGTCTCTTATTCAACTCCATGCTACATTTCCATTATTCCTGTTGGAGAATAAATCTTTTCCACTTTTATGTAGCTTCTCTTTATTGAATAATACGCCACATCTTTAAATCCAGATTATTGGAGGTAAATTTTATTTTGCCGTATCATTTACATCAGTTCAAGCCTGCCTATACAATTATAAATCTTGCATTATGACTCATAGTCTTGGGCAAGAAAATATAATTACTGCTTCGAGTAAGCAGTATCATTTAAAGGACTAGGCAACCTTATTCTAGGCTTTTACATCCTATATATCTATTGCAATTGTACAATCTGCAACCCAGCAAAAACCAGGTGCTTCCTTTAAATTAAAAGTGGCAGAGAATGTGCTGATTTCATTTTGTGTGTTACTCATACAGCCTAATCTCGTGCCCATTGTTGCACTGAATGTCCATTTAATTATTTTAATCCGTTCTTATTGAACAACACCTCTGCACCGGTTGTTACCCCTGTGTCCGTGGGCAAGTTAAGCCCAACTATTCCTATCGAACAACCCTCACCTCTGCATGTGGGCCAAGATTACTGAGTGCCTTTTGTAAGTTAAGCCATTAATTCTTCGGAAAAAAATCTCTGCTCTCTGTCCGTGCACATGTTAAGCATTTCTTATGTTTCTATGCACAACCCACATATGTGCTGTCGTCCACTGCATGCCATTTAATTTTGCATCGTTCTTCAAGAACACCGTTGCTTATTGTTTTTCGTAACATCCAATCGTTCCTCGGAATCATACCTCTGCATTTTGGCACCCCTTTTACTAGCCTGGTGCAAGTTAAGCGTATCATTCTTCATGAACAATCTTCACATACATGCCCAGATACCCACATTACCTTTTGTAAGGTACACCCAGAGCCACTCTTATCACAGGGGTACTGTAAGCTACAAATGTCACCATCCCAAGGGACAATTCCATTCCAGTGTAGTGTATAGGCTACAAGGTACACTGGCATTTAGAGTCACCTCAAAAGTGCTCTCCCATTTAACAGTGGGGACCCCTACAAGCCCACTTCCTTATTTTGCATACACTCCACCCAGTTCAGAGCGCCATTTCCATTTCCATGCAGTTGTTTGTGTGGCCATCCTAAAATTTTTTAGCATTTCCGGGGAAGATCAGACCCCATTCTAAGCATCAGCAACATGTCTGCCGAGGAGTACTAAACCTTCAATGAGGTAGGTAAAAGTATGGTATTAAAAGGGAAACAGCTGTCCCAATGGGTTCAAGACCAGGTTGCTGCCACTAAGAAAGACAGGGAAGAAGAAAGAGAGTATGAATTGCAGCTGGAATGGTTGAGACAAGAAAAGAAGGAAAAGGAGCATCAAGAGAAAGAAAAGCAGGAAGAAAAGCAGCAACAGCATGAACTACACTTGAAGTGAGAGAAAAAGGGACAAGAAGAAACCTGAAGGTTGCATGAAGAAAAGGAGAAGGAATGGGAGCGACAGTATCAACTAGCCTTGGAGGAGAAGGAACTCGATGTCGAAAAATCCAAGCAAGACAGCACCATAGCACTGGCTCAACACCAAAACGACCATCCATCCCTGATGTCTGCTCCTTCCATTTTATCAAACTTGAGCCACCTCATGCCCTCCTGGAACTATGCAGAGCCAGAGGCATGGCTGGTACAAGGTGGAGACCCTATTCTTGGAGTACAATCCAACCGACCAGAGAAGGCCATAATCTTAGTAAAAAGGAAAGGGACAGGACACCCTAAATTCCTTGGAAAATGGTGATAAAGGAAACCTTGAGGAGGTCTGGAAGGCTGTAGCAACGGCATATGAGATTACGCCTGAGCATTGGAGGCAAAGATGGCGAGGTCTTCCCAAGGAGATTGGTCAAACCTGGTCCGACTGGTGCTACAAAAAGAACAGAGCAGTGCCAGGGTGGATCAATGCACTGAAGTGCAAGGATTTCAAGGACTTATTAAATCAACTCCAACTTGTGGACTTCCTCAATTATGCACCTGGCCCCTTGGCTCTATACATTAATGAGAAACAGCCAAGGCTATTCATTGAATGCTGCTGCAAGGCCGATGCTTACGAGGCATACCACCCATCCTCTAGCACCTCAAATAGATGCATAGTTCCTCCTGGTCCCACTCCTTTGTTAGTCTGACCAAAAAACTGACCATCTTCATCACCTCCTGTATGTACTTACTGTAAGAAAACAGGGCATTTAGAAGCCCAGTGCAAAGCTAAATGGGGAGTCATGTAAAACACCCCCTCTAACCAGAATTCCCAGCCTACCCATACTTTGACTGTTCCTCGTAAAAATTATAGCCAGGTTTACTGCCACGCTTGTAAGAAATACAGCCATTTGGTGAATTTCAAGGATTGCCCTGGAAAGAAATCTGATGCCTTCCTTGCTCTAGCAGCCATTCATCCATCCTCTTTAGGACCCCTAGCTGTGGGGCCTATTTTTCTTGCACCTCTTAGAAGTCGTTACCATGCTCAACAGGTCTCTGCATTCGAGAACACTGGCACTGAAATCTCCCTTATAAGCGAAATAAGGTACCCAATGGGGTCATTATTGAAGACAATAAGCCTGTAACTATTGAAGTGTCACTTTGTTGTGTTATTTTATAATTAGTCATTTTATTCTAGTTTTTGTAAAGGATATGAACTGTATTATCATCCATTTAGTTTGTTTTCCTCCTCCCCGATTGGTTTGCCTGTTTAGTAATTGTCACTAATGACCATTCTGTCTTTCACTATATATTTGTAGGCGAGCGGTGCTGTCACCGTAAACATGTCGGAGATTCTTTCGACTGAAGGAGAGAGAGTTGATCTCAGTATATTACTCCTGGTGACTGCTGAATTTGCTACGTAACGCCTGCTTGGATGTACTATTAGCAAAGGATTACACTTCATCAGCCTCACCCTCGGCTCAGTAAAAATGTCGAGGGGGCTCTCCTTAGCCAGGTATAAGTGAATAATATTTTTAGTTGATCAGGCGATCTTTGATTGGTCTCATTTGGACCCGTCCAGGTTTCCTGGAGGATTCATCCTTGTGGATCTTAGGATCGCTGTTGGATGGGTCCTATCGAGTACCATAATTATATTCATTTGCCTTCACCACTCGCCCCTCACTTTGTCTCTGGACGCAGAGACGTATAAGTATCTAAAAGATCACACGGCTATAACTCCAGTATTACGGAGGACAATATATGATTAAGAGATCACATGCTGTCAGTGTTTTTCGGAGGAGAAATTATCGCTAAGATTAATTAGTTTGTAATTGATAGGTTGTTCTTACTTTCCGAATACCTTCTCCTATCTGAACCACTTCTCTTTGTGGATGTATCTTTTTGCTTTTCTGTCTTAATTGGAGTAAGTGTAATTTGGTTCTCAGGTTGATTGGTGTTCTTAATAATTGTATTCCGAGTTCAAGAATAACTTCTATCTGCATATTTTGTGTATTAATTTAAGTGTTTTTGTAGTGTTTCGTTTTCCCCCCATGAATTGCACTGACTGTGGACTTGAACGTGGTTGTGAACAGAGTTTGATAAGAAAGTTATTGAATTTTTTTTTAGTAACGAAAAGGACCGTTACAAATTGGCGACCTTGTTAGGATCTTACGTTCCTGTCTGTTCACTCAGTGCAAAATTAATTCTGGGGGCTTAGTTTTCTTTGAACAACATTTTTACACCTCCTCGTGTTGAGTTTGTTGCTTGTTGACATTTAGTTTGTTTAGTCACAATGTCGACAGTTAATGTGTTAGATCTCCTGTCTGGAAGAAATTGTAAGCAAGGCTTGGAGCTTGATAGAAGTGAATTTAATTAAGTAAACTCAAATTTGGGTAGATTATGATGTGTCTATTAGGAAAGGTACATTGTTAATCGGGTTTATGATTATGTCAGTAGCGGTTAAAAGAGGTGAGGAGTAATAACACCGAAGACTAGAATACCGTTAATTGACTAAACAGATGAAGTGAAAACTTTAGAATTTAATTTAGAGAAATTTAGGGCTGAGGAGAATAGAGAAGAATGTTTGAGAGAGAAATGCAATGCAGCTCCCTCTTCTCCTCCTTCCTCCCAAGTTTAGTAACGCCTGCCGTTAATTTGGGAGGTAGGCCCTTAAGTTTCAATACCATGTTTCCAGAGAACAATGTTGCGGAATTTTTCGTCTCATTTGAGAAAGTGCAGGCCAAATTGCAGTGGCCCCAGAATACTGGACCACTCTCATACAGAATAAACTTGTAGGAAGGGCTCAAAGGTTTATGTAACTTTAGATGAAACTTTGTCCTCAGATTACGAAAATCGTGGGGCTATTGTGTTGAAGAAAGCATATGAGTTAGTTCCGGAAACCTACAGGCCAAGGTTCAGAAATTTGCAAAAAGTGAAGTATTCAGACCTTTGCAGGGATTCAACTAGGAAAAAAGGCAATTTGCGGAAGATTGGTTTAAATCCGAAAAGGTGGATGACATGGAAAATTAAAAAGAATTGTTATATGTAGAAAGAATTCAAGAGGTGTGTTTTCAGATAAGTTAAAAGTTCATCTCGAAGAACTGAAAATCGACAATTGACAGGAAGCCGCTAATGCCTTGTGATAGATATTATTTGTCACACCTAAGGTAGTTGGGAGAGTATCGGGGACAAGTGTAGAACCGAAATGGGATAGGACAGGTCGAGGTGGTTATAATAAGAGTAAGACGTTTATGCGGCCTAATCATAATAATAATAATAATTTTAGGTACAGGAACCTGTTAATAACGTTAAACGTTTTTCTGTTAATAATGATAAAAGAGGTTATGGTTCCCATGATCAAGTGGAAAAAGGTTACGTGTTTTTATTGTAATAGAAAGGAGCATTGAAGAGTTCTTGCTTTGCTTTTAAAAAATCCTTGCAGGCTAGAGGAAGACCGGTGATGGGAGTCGGCAGAAAAGAAAGCGATCCTGTTCCGACCAGACCCAGTGACCAATGACTAACAGACTGTTTTGAGAGGTATTTGTCTACTGGGAAAGTGTCGTCGGTCAGATTCGCCCGTGAAAGGAAGTAAGGATTTTACACGCGGGATACTGGGGCGGCCAGTCTTTGATCTTACGGGACGCGTTACCTAAGATGCGACTTTGATTATAAAGTTTGTTTTGCTGTCTGGTTTCCTGATTCAGTCGAGTCTTACCCCATCAGAAATTTTCATTTGAAATGTCCTTCTTTTCAGGAGTTTTGAAGAGTTGGCAGTAAGTAAATAAGTTTTCTGTCAAAGGGTTGATATTGTTTTGGGAATAGCGTGGCTTTTAGAATAAGACTTGTCAATTTTGATCAATCCAGAAGTAGCAGTAGTTACGCGTTCTGAGTGCTGATTGTTGACGTTGCAACGATGTAGACTTGAAGTGGTTGGAAAATAGTAGTAATATTGCTTGGAGATATTAATATTTTGAGAGATCATCGAACTGGACTGTAGAAGACTTGTTAATGCCAGAAAAAGAATTTCGCGACCTTCCATAGAGTCGGGCGAAGAATCAGACTTGACTGTACCCTAAATTTAGAATTATTAAGAATATTTTGTACACCCAGGGTGAGTAGGCCGATGGAGGCTGAAGGTAACTCGGGCATGAAATATTAAGACAAATAATGGTTCTAATATAAATTAAATGGTTTGATGTTGTTGGCTCATGAAAGTGGTTTGGCGCTGGACATTTTTGGGTGTTTATAAGACGACTAACCAAACTCTTCGCGAACTATTTCGGCCCAAGTTGAAAGCAGACGTTGAAGTTTGTTAATAGTTGCAGTGTGTGACAGAAGATCGGTAAGCCGAATCAACCTGTTCTAAAAGCTCCTTTGTGCCCCATCCCTGTGGTTTCCGAGCCTTTCAAAGAGGTCATTATCGATGTAGTTGTGGTCCATTGCCGAAGGACTCTGCGAGGCAAATGAATATATTTTCACTATAATGGATAAAATGTCTCGCTATCCTGGAAGCTATTCCTCCGGCCCACCATTAAGAGTGAAAAGAATTGTAGAAGTACTAACCAACTATTTTACTAGGTTTGGGATACTTAGGTCGTCCAGTCAGACTGTGGGACTAATTTTGTTATTAAATATTTCAAGGTAGGAGAGATGAATAGATGGGCATTAGACATGTGACTTCTTCCCATATCATCAGAAAGTCAGGGCTCTTAGAGTTCCATCATCAGACCCTGAAGTCAATGATAAAGAAATATTGTTTAACTCATGGATCATTGGGACAGATTGCCTTATTTATTATTTGCCTTTCGGTCGGCTCCGTCAGTCCTTGGGTTTGTCTGCACAGTTTGGTCTTTGGAAATTGTGTGCGTGGTCATCTTGTGTAGTAGAGATCATTGGGAAAGGTGATATCACATCAGCTTGTTAGATTATGTGACAAACTTGGGTGACAAATTGTCGAAGCTTGGAAATTTGCCAGAGAAAATTTATTGTCTATTCAAAGAAGGATGAAATGCTTTTTTGATAGAAGACAAAGTGCGCGTAATTTCGCAGTAGGCAAATCGGGTTTTGGTACTTTTGCCGTTGCCGGAGTAATTCTTTGAAAGCTTCTTTCTCTGGACCATGGAAAATTTTTGAAAAAAGTTGGTAGAATTAAATTATTTGGTTGAAACTCCCGGAAAGAAGGAAGCCTTTCCAATTGTGTCATGTTAACATGTTAAAAGCATACAAGGAAAGAGAGAAAGTTATTCCGATAGCCGCTATTACGGATGATGTTTCACATAATATTACTCTTTATTCTAACAGAGGTTTTAATAATGATAATTATGATAATGAAATTTGCTTGTCTAGTAATAAGAATTATTTGGAGAACTTTGATGGTTTGGTCTCCCATCTCAGTAGCGAAACGAAGGTCTTTAAGAAAACTGGTTATGGGTTATAAAGAATTGTTTTCAAGGTACCAGGTCATACGTCTATTTTGGAACATGACATGGAGGTTAGAATGCCACCCCCATAAAACAGTCCCTTATAGGTTAAACCCCTTTAAAGCTAAGGTAGTGGCAAAGAAATTGACTTTATATGTTAAAGCATGGTTTAATAGAGCCCAGAAAAAGCCTGGTCCTCTCCGGTAGTGTTGGTGAAAAAGCCGGATGGTGATTTTCGTTTTATTAGCTGATTATAGGAAAGTTAACAAGTCACGCAGACAGATTGTTATCCCTTGCCTCGGATTGAGGATTGGCAACATCGATCATGGGAGAAAATCAAAGGATTTATCAGTAAATTTGACTTGCTAAAGGGTATTGGCGAAGTTCCTTTATCAAAACAGGGCGGGCTTTATCTGCTTTTGTGACTCCACAAGGTTATTTTCAATGCGTGTAATGCCGTTCGGTATGAAAAACGCTGCGGCCACGTTTCAACGTTTAATGAACACATTGGTGTATGGTTTAGAAGGTTGCGTTGTGTATATTGATGATATCGTAATTTATAGCAATGACTGAGAAACGCACATCTATGAAGCGTATTAGGGCTTTATTTGAGTTTTAAAAAAGCTGATTAGTAATTAATTTGAAAAAATTGATGGATTTGTCAAAGCGAGTAATCTGTTTTAGGGCATGAGTTGGTGACGGTAGGTGGCACATAAACAAGCCAATGTAGAGGCCATTGAGCATATCATACCAAAGTGTCGAAAGGATGTCAGAAAAATTCACCAAGGTCTAGTTGGTTATTATCATAAATTTTAAGAGAATTTTCTGACATTGCTGAAGCCATCATAATTTGTTGAAGAAAACTGTTCCTTTTAATTGGACTCCTGAAATGCAAAGGGCATTTGAGTGTTTAAAATGTGTGCTTCTTAGTTTCCCCGTTTTAAGGGCTCCGGATTTCGACCTGCCTTTTTCGCTTGCCACTGACGCAAGTGATGTCGGTGTCGGAGCGGTCTTGTTACAGGAACGACGTGCAAGGCGTTTCTCACCCGGTCGCCGCTTACGTTCTTTTCAGAAGAATTGAATTCGCTCAACGAAAATATTCGACGGTCGAGAAGGAGACACTCCCGCACTCATTCTGGCTATTATCGTTTCCATTTATCTTTCTTCCACAGGAACTCCAATAAAGATTGTTGACCATAACCCTTCGGCCTTCATCAATAGATACAAAATAAAAACCAACGTCTGATATTTGGAGCCTAATGTTGGGAGTGGAATCTAGAGTTCACTGTGTCGGGAAAAAACAACGTTGTGGCGATAATTTCTCTCTCGCAGCGTTAGTGAGAGGATTCTTGCAGAGGGCTATGCGGCGGATATTAAGGTAGTATCTGTATCGTTCTAGTTACGGTGTGTGTACTGTTGAAGTAGGTGCTTAGGTTTGTATTGTAAGAGTAGATGAGTGTATAACAAATATGTATTAATTATAATTTTCCCTTACAGGAGTTCTGTAAATGCCTTGGGCTATAAAATTAAGATTAATTTAATATTAGGTCTTAGAGTAAAAGGTAGAAGGTGCTACTCGGTGTTTATATTTTGTGGCAATGTTTGTGTAGCAACATAATGAAAGAGTTGGTGAAGTGCTTCTAATGCGTTATGGAATGAGTGTTGTAAGACACAAATGGGTAATATCGTAAAATTGTTACTGAAAAGTATACAATGATGTTGGTATACAATGATGTTGGTCTTTGGCAAATGGTATAATACGCTGAGGTGATTAATTTGGTGATTAGGATATTAATCGGAGAATTTACATTGTTGGCAGACAGCTACTAATCCGGGCATTCTTGGTTTTCAGGCATAATTACGCTTCACAAAATTTTGTGTGTTAGGATTGCGCAGGGAAAACTGTGTTGGTTTTCTGTGTTGTCAGTGTTAGTGTATTCGGTAGGACACTTTTACTGGTGATATAGTGTTGCCGCACTTTGTTATCAAGCTATTGTTCGCTGAACATTGTTGCAATGAGCGATGTGAAACAAAGTGAAACAATGTTGGTGTGTAAAATTATGGCCTATGAACAGTTATATGGAATCCGGATTGACAAAAATAATTATGCGCTTATATACTTATGTGAGAGTTTTGAAGCTCTTAGGTTTAAAAAAATATATTTAGCAATGGTTTTGAGGTTTCTGTATTATAGATTTTCCATTACTTATTAATGATATTTTAATTTAGATACCTTTGTATGACTGCATCCTTGTTCCTTCCACCTCCTGTGGATATCTAGATTTGTGTAGTTTTTTTTTTTATGGTCATACCTTTATTTTTCCTTACAGGGTTGCATAAAACCTTGTGCTTGACGTCGGTCTTTTCAACGACCATTTGAATTTTTTTTTTTTTTTTTAAGTATATACCAAGTTATTTATTGTAAATATATATATATATCATATATATTTTTTTATTTCTGGGAAGGAAATTACTTTGTTGTGTTATTTTATAATTAGTCATTTTATTTCAGTTTTGTATAAAGCATATGAACTGTATTATTATCAATTTAGTTTGTTTTTCCTCCTCCCAGTAGTTTCACCTGTTTAGTAATTGTCACTATTGACATTCTGTCCTTTTCATGTGACCCAGCCAGCAAAGAGTGGTGCTGTCACCATGTATGTCAGATTCTTTTTCGACTGAAGGAGAGAGTTGATCTCTGGAGGCCTTATTACTCCTGGTGACTGCGCACAATTTGCTATGTAACGCATACTGCTTGGATGTACTATTGCTTAAAGGTTACACTTCATCAGCCTCACCCTCGGCTCGATAAATGTCGAGGGCTCTCATAGCCAAGGTATAAGTGAATGATATTTTTGGATTAACCAGGCGATCTTTGATTGGTCTCATTTGGACGTCGGGTTTTCTGGAGGATTATCTGTGGACGTGAGATCCTGCTTTGGATCGGTCCTATCGAGTACCATAATTTATATTCATTGCCTTACCGCTTCGCCCCTCACTTTTGTCTGGACACTTAGGGCATATGAAGTATCCTAAAAAGATCACCTTTATAACTCCAGTGTTATGGAGGACAGCAATATATGATTAAGGAGAGATCTAGCCACTGCTCAATTAACGGAGGAGAAATTATCACAAGATTAATTAGTTTGTAGTGATAAGTTGTTCTTACTCAAATACAGCCTCTATCTGACCTTCTCTTTGTGGATGTATCTTTGCTTTTTCTGTATTAATTAGGTAAGTCAATGTTTGTTTTACCATAAATCTTTCAGGTTGATTGGTGTTCATTAATAATTTGTATTCGAGGTTCAGGAATAACTTCTATCTGCATATTTTTGTATTAAATTACAAGTGTTTTGGCGTGTGTTTCGTTTCCCCATGGTCAGTTTACTGTTAATATTGTTTGAGCTATTCCACTTACTGTGGACAAACGTGGTTGTGAACAGAGTTTGATAAGAAAGTTATTTAATTTTTTTAGTAACGGAGAAAAGGATGCGTTACAGAAGGCATTAATATTTAGAGGCTGACACTCCCAACTGTCCGATTGAGGGTTACCAGTCCCCAGAAAAGTAGGATTTGTATGATTGGAGGTGCCAACCATATTCCTGGAGGTTATTCCAGCCCTACCATTGAGGTGCAGCCAATGCCTATACTCAGCCTGTGTAGTGCTCCGTCCAGTCCAGTCATTGAGCTTTAGGCCAGAGTTAAATTCTGGTTCTTTGCAACCTTTACCCAAGTGGACATCCTGCACTCTTGGCCCCGATGCCCTGTGCCTGAGCCTACCTTGGTGCCAGTGCCAGAGCACGCTGCCACTCTCCCTTCGGAAGATCCCAGTCTGGCCTCCCTCTTATCTACTGGCATAGCCCTGCTACAGAGCCTGGCTGAGAGCCAGCCCAGAGTTTAGTAATGTCTTTTTTGGATCCCCCTAATCAAAGCAGAAGCTCATCCCCCCGGTGTGGCTTCACAACCTGCACCCAAGTTGGTCCTTGTAACCTGCGAGCCTGTTCTTCTTCACCACCTTCCCCAGAAGACAAGACTCTGGTGGAAAACAATCTCCAAGTAGTCCTATTTAAGCTGGTCACTGGTGTGGAGACGATGCTACAAAAGCTAACAAAAGTAGTTGGTACCACTGCTGCCCAGGTTGACACAGCAGCCGATGCAGTGGCCAACTCAGTGCTTGTTTCGCCAGTTGACATAACACCCACAGTCAATCCAGGTCTAGGTCTTGAAAGTAGCTATATTGTGGGCGCTTCCCTGGCCCAAGGGTCTTCTCAGCCTCCTCTGGAACAGTGTGCCCAGGCCCCAACTAAGAGATCTCAGCCTAGAGGGGGAAATAAATCAAGAGGAAAGCTGAGTAAGGTGTGTAGAAGGTCCAGGTAGTTAACAAAACCACTACGCTCTTGTGGCACTGGTGTCCTATATCTATGTACAGAGCAATCTGGTACCTTACCCAGAGAAGGGTGCCTAGATTGTCTCCTAACCTGTAGCCTAACCATGACTTGTATCTATGAAAAATGTTATTAGCTAAGTCTTTTCTTTAGCGCACAGCTGAGGAATGTTCTAGCTCCGTTTTTAATTACCTTGCATGCTAATGTGTATTTTAAATTCAAGTCATGTAACCTGTCCATTTTAGAAAAGCAGGACCTTATGTTTTTATGCCACATTAAAGTCGATTGCATCTCATTTTTAATCAAAAACATTTTAATTAGTTGTTTCACCTGCTTAATTATCTTATTTAATGCATGTGATTAATGTAAATTAGTAGAAACAGCCATTTATTTATGTAGAATTGATATTTGCGCTGTTGCACCGGTGCAATTGAATCTGCATTCTCAAACCCCTGTTACCAGTTCACCACTCAGCTACATTCAGGTCTGTTAAAAGCTCAAAGTCATTTGTACATAATTTGGGATTCCTTTCCCTTATAATTCCTTGGTAACTGGATCTAGTTTCCCATTATCAATTATCTTTACTCATGTATATTTTCCCCTGTACTTCAATTGAAATGAATTGTGAGCCCCTTTGTAAATTAATTGTACTTAATTTTCTATCTGTTCTTTGTGTAAATAAACCTTAGAATTTTATCATCTGGGTCCCACTGGCGACCTTTCCACTCCATTCTCCCCTAACCTTGCAAGTAGCTAGTCACTTAATCTTATGGCTAGTGAGAACTGTGGCTTTATTATTGCCTGCTTGGCTTGTAACAATATATATATATATATATATATATATATATATATATATATATATATATATATATGTGTATGTGTGTGTGTGTGTGTGTGTGTGTGTGTGTGTGTGTGTGTGTGTGTATATATATATATATATATATATATATATATATATATATATATAATATATATATATAATATATATATATATATATAATGTAATACAACTGAAAATATGGAACGTGATGAATATATAAATAAAGATAAAATCCACGAAGTAAATGGAAACACTGGAATGTGAGGCCTTTCGACATAGGTCCTTTACTTAGCAGACTGAAGAAATATAAAAAGTATGTTTACAAAGAAAGCTCATATAAATGACAGATGGGGATTATAAAGGAAACATATGTACCTGGAATCCAACACAACTGAAGAATTAGCAGAACTGCCAAAACAGGATTAAATATTTAATCCCCATCTGTCAATTATATGAGCAATCTTTGTAAACACACTTTTATATTTCTTCAGTCTCAGTAAAGGACCTAACGTAAAGGACCACCTGGTGCGTTTCTCTGTGATTATAATAAATATATATATATATATATATATATATATGGCCTCCGGTATATTATATATTATCTATATATATATATATATATATATATATATATATATATATATATATATATATATATATATATATATATATATTTAATATATTTAATTTTTTTTATTTGGTGTTAAATATCTGTATACATCTCATTCACTGTATAAATAAATAAAGAATGTTTTCTGGAATGAAGCATTAAAGACGGGTAAATGAAGAAAGCCAATGAATTAGAAACATTATAAATGGATGATGTTTTATGGAGACAGAAATCTATATGGACTGAATACCTTATATATGTATATATATATATATATATATATATATATATATATATATATATATATATATATATATATATATATATATATATATATATATATATATATATATATATATATATATATATATATATATATATATATATATATATATATTATATATATATATTATATATATATATATATATATATATATATATATATATATATATATATATATGTATATATATATATATATATATATATATATATATATATATATATATATATTATATATATATATATATATATATATATATATATATATATATATATATATATATATATATACATATATATATACATATATATATATATATATATATATATATATATATATATATATATATGTATATATATATATATATATATATATATATATATATATATATATATATATATATATATGTATATATATTATATATATATATATATATATATATATATATATATATATATATATATATATATGTATATATATATATATATATATATATATATATATATATATATATATATATATATATATATATATACATATATAGAAAAAATATATATATATATATATATATATATATATATATATATATATATATATATATATATTATATATATATATATATATATATATATATATATATATATATATATATATATATATATATATATATATATATATATATATATATATAATATATTTATAAATCATATATATATATATATATATATATATATCATTTCATATAGATTTCTTTTCTCCTGAAAAATCATGTATTTATAATTTTTCTAATGCTTCATCATTCAGAAACCATTCCACAAAAAAAAAAAAAAACAAAAAGGCACTATTAGCAGGCATTATTATCAAGAGAGAGAGAGAGAGAGAGAGAGAGAATAAGATATTTTTCGTAGATTCTCCTACTATCTTTCCACCTTCCATAATTAAAAGACCTACAAGAATTCATTAATGCCCACGTACTTACTATTCTGAAAAAAAATTAAGAGAATGAACATACGGAATTTTCTTCGCATGATGAAAAGAAACGGGGAAAAAATAGAGTTAGGGATAGATATTAAAATGTAAATATAAATTAAGTTTCAATATTTAATTCATGGATAAAAATATATTTTTTTATAAAAAAAACCAATGATCGAAGAAAAGACATTACAGGAAAAAAAAATTCAGTTAGCAGTAAAGAAAGATTGAATACGTTTAAAAGAAAAAGTATGTGGCACAATGAAATCTCGTATAGAAAAATGTCAAGTTCTTAGTCAAATTTAAAAAAAAAAAAAGTAACATGAGTGTGGGGAGCAAAAGGAAATAAATAATAATAAAAAAATAGGATGTCATGAGAGGGAAAAGTAAAAGCTAATCAACGGACACCGGTAAGAAGAAAAGGGGTAAAAGTTTATTAGATGCAAAAGGAAAATAAAATGGTTTGAAAAAAAATATATCAATTAATGTACTTATAAAATCCGATGGAAAGGGAAATTAATAAGAGGGAGCTAGGATGGTCTACGTACCTTAAAACGTAAGATATACGAGGAACTGCAAGAATTGTTTTATGCGAGAGGATGAAAAAAGCATGAGCGAACTAACCTGACAAGGAATAAGAGTGAAATGAGAAATAATGAAAGAGAATAAAATTAAAGAAAATGGAAGATTAGACGAAAGAATAATCGTGAAATCGCAGCCCCTTTCTTAGATATATTGAGATGCAAGAAATAACATTTGTATGATACCATATACTATAATCATACTATTTGTGACTTATGGCGTATTTATCCATTAATATTATTTCA
>NC_089742.1:19775818-19778318 GCF_040412425.1 Macrobrachium rosenbergii
CTCTCTACAAAAGAGAAGCTAGTTAAATACGGGGGGATATTCCCGTAGAGTTTACCAACAGATATCGGTCAGATGGATTCTGGGGTGGCAGTTCAGGTATTCCTTACGGTGTTTTTCTTGTCGTCAACGTTTCGATCAACCCTATATTCATTCTCTAGACGGATGAGAATAAAACCTGAATAAGTAAGCTACGATTCTGGAATCCATCTAATGGAAACCTGCTGTTAAATTTAAATGGATTATCCCTCGTATTTTACTACCTTTTCTCTTGTGTAGAGAGAAAACAAGTAAAAAATGCGCCGAAGTTTCTTCAGCGCAAATCAGTTTTCTGTACAGTGTAAAATTAAGGCCACCCAAAATAGATCAATCTTTCGGTGGTCTCGGTATAATGCTGCATGAGCCGCGGCCCATGAATCTTTAACCAGGGCCTGGTGGTGGCAGGTCCTATATCGTTGCCAGATCCACGATTATGGTTAACTTTAACTTTAAATAAAATAAAAACTACTGCGGCTAGAGCCGTGCAGTTTGGTATGTTTGATGATTGGAGGGTTGATGATCAACATACTAATTTGAAGTCTTTTAGCCTCAATAGTTTTTAAGATCTGGGGTCGGACGGACAGAAAAAGCCAGCACAATAGTTTTCATTTACAGAAAACTAAAACTCCTGTACACACGCTGAGGATGTATCTCTTTCAACAAACATAATTGGCTAGGTATGGTATAATATTAAAATAGAAGAAAAAAGAATAAATAAAAAGATTAAGAAGACTCAATTTAAGATTAATTCAAATGATGTGGCCATCCCATTAACCAGAGGTATGTTTTAAGAGAGGGTCTACTGCCTTCTTGTTCTATCACTTGTTGTTGTTGTTCTTCTTCTTCACCTTATTATTATTATTATTATTATTATTATTATTATTATTATTATTATTATTATTATTATTACACAGTAACAATGATTGTAATTGTGTTAAATATATTAACCTGCGGAAGATTATCGGTTGTTATTTGTTACAGAAAATTTATCCAACAATTGTTTAAAAATTATAAGGTTTTACTATTTATAATGACTTTCTGTTAGAGCATTGAATAAGCTGAAAGATGTTGCATTTCACTGAAATTTTTTTTCATATTTTTTTTCAATTCTTGTTTTGTTTGTTCAATACATTATTACCAATTTGCATATTTTTTTCATCTATTAGGGTTTTTGAAGAGATTCGGGTTCGATTCCTGTAAATTTATTAGAATTGATATAACCAAGGCAGTGGACTATTCCGTTACACTGTGTGTATATATATATATGAGTATATATATATATATATATATATATATATATATATATATATATATATATATATATATATATGTGTGTGTGTGTGTGTGTGTTATATATATATATATATATATATATATATATATATATATATATATATATATATATATATATATATATATATATATATTGATATATATATATATATATTATTGTATAATATATAGTTATTGACCACAATTTTTTAATTCAGCAAATTATTTAATCATCGTTTGTTTTTGGCAACATTCATATTTGACTGATTCCTAATTAAGAACTTATTTTTCCCTCTATTTTTTATCGTGTATTATTTTAATTTTCGTTAAACTTATTCCAATTATATTTTTATGAGAATATTTCAAATTCTATTTCCTTATTTATTTGCTTATCATATTATCTGAATACAGACGAATTCAAACTATTTCTCTTCTGCCTTATTATATATCCTTTTGTAAGCCTTTATCTTGAAAATAATGTTCATTTATCAAATTTTGCTTTCCCCTTTCATGTCTTCCCCTCCAGCCATTATTCCTCTTCCTTTCCACACCCCAGTTGTCTTACGTTTTTTTTACGTCGTCTATGAGTTTACATTTCTTCCAGACATTTCGTTTAGAGTTTTTTTTTTATCTGAAAGGGTGTATCACCTCCCTTTCTTTGTCTTAAGTTTATCCTTTTTCTTACGGTGTAATCATTAATACCTTTACTCCGTTCTTGAAGACCGCAATGTATCGTGTTCTTTTCCTTTTCCTGATATATTTTTTTGTTCTCTCTCTCTCTCTCTCTCTCTCTCTCTCTCTCTCTCTCTCTCTCTCTAGAATGCATATGAGCTTAACAAAGAAGAACCCTTATACATACTTAAAATATATTCTGGATTATAAAATTGTATGTTAATTTTTTAAATGATAATCAAAGCAATAAAGGAAAAGAAAAGTTCATTAATGACAAAACTCTTAGTGAAAAGAAATTTGATTTAATATTTTTCATTAACCCGACAAGTTCTTTGGATCACTAATGATTCGTCGCATTAAAAAAACAGCGCAAGTCTAATGTTTAAAAATCTAAACGAAACTTTCATATCGGTATAAAAAGAAACAATTGGTTTACCTCAGTCTCATAGAAATATGAGGAGAATAGTTAAAAGTGAAAGAAACAAACTCTCGGCTATTCACTAAAGGGTCCTGTGCATTA
>NC_089742.1:19783318-19790818 GCF_040412425.1 Macrobrachium rosenbergii
CTTTGCCTTTTCATTATCTAAATCTAAATGAAGAAAAAAAATTCTAGGCAAAAAGAATCCTACTGCTTACAGAAACATCATCCACATACAAAAGTAACCATATCCGACAAATTACGGTTTCCTGAGTTAGCAAGCAAATCCATGATAACAATAAAAATCTTTGACCATAATGGGTACGCGATGTCCTCAGTCGATTCTGAAGGCAATCTGAGCTAATAAGATGATGTCAGTAACCCAAATGTGAGTGACTTCATACGTCTTAGGATATTAACCTGATCGTAATCAGGGATGATGGCAAATATTCATTGAGCGGTGCCTCTTACTTAGTACCTATCTAATTAAGAAATAACAGTTAATGGGTTATCTTAGGAAACTATTGTGTGTATATATATATATATATATATATATATATATATATATATATATATATATATATATATATATATATATATATATATATATAATATATTTAACATATTATAACGATTTTAACTTTGGGAATGCCATGAGCACAGTTATAGACCCTTGAATGAAAGGTTATGTTACAATAACTAATTCCTTAGTTCTGACTGCAGCTGATTCAGGTAATAGTAATAAACAAAGAAAAGGGGGATTGAATGTAAACAATTAGGGTAAGTTTTAAGAGGAAGGGAAGGAGTATCCCTTTGTTACCGGGTGCTACTTGCTGTGATGCCTAGATAAGATGTCTGTGATCTTATTGTCAGAGCCTTTGATGTGCTCAATCCTCCAGTTATAGGACTGGAGGTAGAGTCACCATCGCAACAATCACTTATTTTGATTCCTGAAGGTTGTCAGGTACTTTAGAGGCTTGTGATCTGTAAAATCAGTCAAGGGTAATTTTTGTTTAGCGTAGTAAGGTTTCGAATTGCTTTATTGCTAGGATTATACCCAGCAATTCTTTTTCTGTTGTACTATACCTGGTTTCTGTGGTTTTTAACTTCTTTGAGTAGCTGGCGACTGGATGCCTAACTCCATCCTTTTCTTGGAACATTACTGCTCCAATACCAAAGTCACTGGCATCAACTGCCAGGTATAAAGGTTGCTCAAAATCTGGGGTGTGGAGAACTGGCTGACTGATCAAGACAGCCTTAAGATGGTCATAGGCCCTCTCGCAATCAGGTGTGTAATGAAAAGGTTGCTTGTCTCAGAAGAGGTTAGTGATAGAGGCGGCAGTGTCAACGAAGTTTGTGACAAAGCAGCAGAAGTATTGTACCATCCTAATAAATCGCTGACCTGCCCACTTTATTCTTAGTTGGGGCATGTCCCATATAGCATGGATATTTGCATCCTTCAGCATCATCTGACCGTTCCCACAGGTGGCTTGTTTGGTGTCACTGAAATAACCTAGGTAGCTTATTTCAGTGACACCAGACTGACATTTTGTGAGATTAATGACTAAACTGGCCTGTTTTAGGGCAGTGAGTATCTGTTCCAAGTTTTGTAAATGTTCTTCTTAGGTATGTGCATATGTGATATCATCCAAATAGTCAATGCAATTCTTTATTCCTGCCAAGACCTTATTCATGAGATGTTGGAAACAACTGGGGGAGTTCTTAAGCCCGAGGGGCATGACTCTGCATTGATAAATTCCCATACGGGTGATGAAGACAGTGCATAGGCGTAACTCCTTGGATAGCAGGACCTGCCAATATCCCTTCTCGAGGTCAGTTTTGCTTAGACACAGGGTACTCCCAAGGCTGTCTAAGCATGCCTAGCTTTGTGGAAGGGGATAAGGCTCAGGTTCCGTAGCATCATTTAGAAAGTTGGAATCTATGCAGAGCCTGTCACCTCTGCCCTCCTTCGGTACCAAGACCACGGGTGATGACCACAGACTGCTGCTTGGCTCGATAAGACCAAGGTCGAGTTGCAGTTGCACCTGCTCCTCAATCCTTCAGGCCTTTTCTGGATTTACCTGATCGTAGCCTTGGGCAATGAGTTTCACGCCAGGACATTGGTGTATCCGAGGGTGTCTTGGACCACTTGAGGATGGCGTTGCAACAGCTTCCATATATCCTTTCTATGGTTAGCCTCGAGGCCAGGGGTGATGGTCTCCGGGTCTCTTAATACTTCTGAGTTGGTCGAGGGGTTGGATGCCAAGGTAATGGTGCCAACTATTGCCTTAAGAGCCAGAAGTTCATCCTCAGTTTCCTCTTCTTCTCGAGTATTATAGGGCTTGAGCAGGTTTATATGGAGCAACTTGGCTATCATTTTACCGCAATCAATGAGGTTATTCAGGGCGCCTCTTTTCCAGGGGCTGTGTGACCCCAGTCTAGAAGACCAGGACCTGGTCACCCAAGTTGAAAGAACGGGTGTGAGCTGTCTTGTTAAATCTGATTTTGACTTTTTCTTGGGTGGCCACTTCTGTTGCCTGAGCAACTTTTCGTACTGCCCAGAGATTCTTTTGGATGTTGAGCAATTCTACAGCCCAATCCGCCTTTGCTGGGTCAGCCCAGGCTTCATAGAGTATATCAAGGGGGTCCCCACCTGGAGTGGGCATATGGGTTCAAATGGGCTGTAGCCTGTAGTCTCAAAGGAAGCATGACATGCAGCAAAAAGGGCGTAGGGGAGGTTCTCCTCCCAAGATGCTCCTCCTTCGGGACCGAGTTTTGTCGATGTCATGGAGAGGGATTGATGGAATCTCTCTATGATGCCCTGGCTCTCTGGATGATGAGCAGTGGAATGGAAATTTTTTACCCTGTGGCTTGCCATGACATCCAGGAATCTCATGGACATAAAATGCCTTACCTGATCCGTTTGGATCATAGCAGGTTACCCGAAATGACAGTAGAAAGCTATCAGGGCCTTAACCACATTCTTGGAGCTCTCTCTTTGGACAGGAATGGCCTTGGGATACCTTGTGAACCTATCGATGATAGTGAGGCAGTGGTTATTCCTGAGCTTACTCTTGATATGCCCGTGGGGCGTGTAGTAACCTATGATGATGTCCTGGAAGGGGATACTGCCTGAGGGTATGTTTTTGGGAGGGTTCTTGGTGACCCCCTCATTAAGATTTCCTGCTACCTAGCAGGTAGGACAGGACACGAAGGCCTTGACCACCTTCCATAGGCCAAGACATTAGAATTTATCCTTGAGGGCATGGGTGGCTCTAGTGACCCCAAAGTGCCTGCTGATACCATTGTGGGCAAGGCAGAGGACATCTCAATGGAGGGCTAGAGTAACTATGACTAGCTTATGGAGGATCTGAGCAGGCTCATTCAACCCTTGGGTCACCTGGTACAGAACCTCATCCTCAAGTAGGCAGTCATCCTTGACAAGGTCCTTCAGATCTTCTTCAGAAGTAGCAGCCTTAAAGCAGAGGTGCTGTAGAGTGGGGTCCTCTGTCTGGGCTTGGGTGAGCTTCTCTTGGCTCAAGGATGGTGGTGAGGCTGCGGCCCATGTAATCAGGAGGGCAGCATCCGGTTCAGGAATGGGTTCATCCTCAGAGGTTCCAGGTTGGTCATGCAACCACAGAACAGTGTCCAAGTTTAGGTCTGAGGGGAGCAGATTGGGTCCCTGGGTCTCGGCCTCATCTGCAGGATCAGCCATTACTGTGGCGGTCTTGCAGTGTAGAGGGATTACAGGTCTTTCCACTGGACAAGATCTTGGCCCAGGGGAAGAGGCTTCCCAGTCATGAGGTGCTTGATGACCCTGAAAAGGTGTTCTCTCTCATGGGAGGGATCCCCTGTGGTTGCCTTTAACTGGACAGTGGGGAGATACTTGCATTCTCCATTTACCCAAAGAATTGTCATCTGTTCATCTTCGTGGATGGTTGCACCAGGTGGCACCTGACCCTAGGTGGAGACACTCACCTCAGAACCAGAGTCAATGGTATTTTGGAGCTCTCGAGGGAGGCTGGATCCATCGAGGGGGCGATCCTAACGGAATTTAACCCGATCTACACGGCAGGTTGCTCGGAGCAAATGCCTGTGAGGACTGTCTTTGGTTTAGGGTGCCGGGGGCAGTGCTTATAGGTGGCTGACATATGCCCTTTCTTCCCACAATCTTGGCGCACTTCATTACTATAGTCCCTGTGGGGTATGGTCCCCACTGAGGGGGTTCAGCTTGTTATTTGGCACCCAAGGTGCCTGGGGGGCCCTTTGGGGCAGATTCTCGGTAGGGGTTTGAACTGTACCTTGGGCAGGGCTGAGGCTTGTTTCGCGGCCTTGCTCTTTGATATGGCCTGGTTTCTTCACAGAACCTGCACAGGCCTCTGATGGAGCTCATTCTTGGGTGGAGGGATAACAGAGGTGAAAGCAGGAGGGTAGATCTTGTTTTCCAATGAGCTTGCATGTGTGTGATGGGTGTCCCACATGTCTGCGAGACAACAGCACTCCTCTAGGGTTTTGGATACTTTTTCGCAGACATGGGTGGCTAGGGCAGAAGGGGCATAGCAAAAAACATTTTCAGTCTTGAACTGCTCGAGGATGTCCTATCAGAGTGATACACCCAGTCAGACCAAGTCTGACCTGCTTCTTTTATATGGCCTCTCCAGCATTGTCTCCAGTGTTTGGGGATGAGCTCGTACACCTTTATGATCGTCTTGCGCACATACCACCAGTTTCCCTGATCTGCCTCTGGGAGGTCATTGAAGGCAATTAGACCCTTTCCTCCGAGAAATTTTCCCATGAGTAGGGAGTCTTCAGTGGGAGCGAGTGGGTATGCACCAAGGACACTTTCCACCCAATCGAGCCACAACTCGGGCTCAGCCTCGGACCACTTGAGTATAAAGGTATTAGCCTGAATGAGGACAGATGTGCAAGGGGCTGGAGAGGAGCTGGTACTACCAGCTTGGGCCATCAGGAGCTCATGGGCCTGCTGCTTCTCTTCCCTTTCGAGACTACCCTTTTTTTTCTTGTTCTCTCTCTTTCCTCTCCTGTTCTTCTCTTTTATCCTTCCTTCCTGTTCTTCCTTAGCAATTTTATCCTGTCTCTCTTGTTCTTCCTTCCTCTCCTTGTCTTTCCTATCTAGCTCTTCCTTTGGAAGTTGATATAGCCTAGCTTGTTCTTCATCGCTCTCCTTCTTGGCAGCATCTACTTTTGCTTGGACCCAGTCCAGCAGGGTTTGTCCCGTCAATCCCAGCCACTTCCCAAGCCCTGCGAATGTTTTATAGACCTCTACTTGCATTGTCCCGGTATTACAGGCATTGTAGGACAGTATCTGAGAGGAAAAGGGTGGGTTTTCTGTAGAAATCTGGTTGATTTGTAGAGAACTTAATTTTGGGGTCTCGAAAGAATCAATTTTGTTCATGATGAACTGGTTTCAGTATGTCTAAAAAACTCAGGGCTGTTCGAGTGAACAGGTTCAATGTGTCTGAAGATACTCAATATTGTTTGAAATGAATAGATACATCAGTCTGAATAAGGAGTCGAGTTTGGGACATGAACAGAGTCTTATGTCAAAAAGACTCAAGGATGTTCTAATAAATGATTCTAGGATGTCTCAGATGTAATTTGTTCTTAAGGGACAATTCCAGGTTGTCTCAAAAGACATAGTTTGCTCTTGATGAACGATTTTAGGGTGTCTCAAAAGATATAGTTTGTTCATGATGAACGATTTTGAGATATCTCAAAGGATGTAGTTTGTTCGTGATGAACGATTTTGTTTCTTAAAGAACTTAGTTTGTTCATGATGAATAATTTTAGTATGTCTTGGAGGATGTAGTTTCGAATTCACGCACAGACTTTGCTGCCTAATAGAGTGAATTTGGGTTTTGCCTCGGAGGCCGTGGGGTGTTCACAGGGAACTGATTTGTTGGGTTTGTCTTGTAGATGTAGGTTTGAACTCATGCATGACCTTGGCCGGCTAACAGTGTGAATCTTATGGTTTGGTTCGGGGAGCATCTGCCCATTCCCAAAAATTTAGTTTTGCTTCGTAGGGCGTGGGTTTGTTTGCAGGGAACTGGTTTGTTGGATTTGGTTTCTTTGTGATAATGAATTTTTCTGGAACTCAGGAAGTGTCATACCACTTGTGAAACAATAACAACAACAAAAAGGGACGGAGCGTAAACCTTAGAAAATTTTGTGAGAGGCAAATTGGTGATTTGAAAACAGCTGGTTTAGAAGTACACTTCTACATATGCTCATAAGAATGATTTAGTCCGCCTACAATAATAGGAGCCTTTTCCTCCAATCTGATATAAGTACAAAACTTAGTTGTATTATGCATGGGTGTCGTTCGCCTAAGATCATGTGCGTACTAAAATTCTTCACCTGACTTAACCTACCTCGCATGTGACTGGAAGGATCTATTTACTCGGTTCGATACATGTGGGTTTCTTGTGTCTGGCCCTGTGGTTTGACAGCTCAAAGTCATTTGGTACACGTACCTGGTTCAAGAAGGGCAATGGTGTCGGAGGAAATTTCTCGGAATGACCTCGCATTTAGGGAAACATATTACATTGCTTACAGCTAATTTATAGAGGAGCGCAAATAAAACTGTTCTCTTAGGCTTTACAAAAATAGTCTGGGAACGACATGAAGACCACGTGGTCACAGCGAACTTTAAGCCACACAAAAGATTTAACCCAAACAAACCACACAAAAAGATAAATAAACATTCCTCAAGAGAGAGAGAGAGAGAGAGAAAGGAGGCTGGTGAGCAAAATTTTCGGGGCTAAGCCTGGGAGGTTCCTTGCGCTTATGAATGAAATAGCAGGCGTTTATTGAATGGAAACATTTTGAATGAAATAGAATTTATTGTGAACGTTGCTTTACTGAAGAATTTATGCAAATGCAAATATTAAGCATGTCTATTGGCTCCCATGGCCTGAACAAAGTTTTACACATTTTCTGAGATTTACTTTATAATGAAGAGTTATACATTTGCCTAACGAGTTCCTAACCTCTATGAGAGAAAGAGAGAGAAAAGGAGACAGAGTAAAATCTTAACTCCAGTGATAGGAAAATTTGATGGGTGACCCACGTGGGTTCTAACATGTGCCTAGCTGAAATTCCAAATCAACTTATTGTCTGGATAACACAGGGAGGAAATATGGGCACTATTTCCTTTTACAACACTTCGTAATTCACTTTCCTAGCTTGACTATGTGAAAATCATGCAAGCCCTCATGCAGTGGCTATTAAAAGCTTGTGTAACTGTTACTAACTCTCTCTTCTCGATAACTGGGTTGCATGCACGTGGCCTAACGTTTTCCTATTGACATTTTCAGTCACAATTTCGCTTCCTATTCTTACATAAATAAAAATATACCACTGTACTTACTGTGTGGAACTCCTTGACTGTGCGCTTGCAGATTTTTACGCTAGGGTTTGTTTCTTATCTTGCAACCACCCGTAGCATAGCTAATGGCTGATAGCTGCAATGTTGCAAAAGGGGATAAGGGATTAATCTTACAATTGCAGACTGCAGGAATTGTAAGCAGAGGTCGTCATTATTACGATTTTAACCTTGGAAAAGCTTACCATGAGCCAGTTATAGACTCTGAATGAAAGGTTGCGTTACTTAAAACAATAAATTCCT
>NC_089742.1:19795818-19798318 GCF_040412425.1 Macrobrachium rosenbergii
GCAAATGTCCCGCTCGCCCGAGTGTATAGCTGTCCCCTCCTCTGTTACTGCATGGCTCCTGCTCACACCACTAACGAACTAACTGCTACTGGCTGTCTTCCCCTTATAAGGGCTCCAGCCGTGTAATGCCCGTAATGTGTCATTCGCCAGGTGGTCAGTGATTCAGTTGCCTCTTCCCGGTCCTGTGAAGGTAAGGCAATTCAGCAGCTTAATCTGCCTTTAGAAAGGCTGTTTTAAGCAGTTTAGTTGGGCTAAGCTGCCTAAGGGAGTGGCATTAAGTCTCCTCTCTTTGCCCCTTTTTATCCGTGTCATCTCAATATCTGTTCCAGGTAAAAAGAAGGACATATCGAAATGCTGATAACCGTGCTCTGATTTCTAGGTCAAATACAATCGGCCATGCGGTTCTCAATAAACAAAGGGTAAATTAGGTGGGGAGGCGCACTGTGTCGTGACTATTATATATATATATATATATATATATATATATATATATATATATATATATATATATATATATATATATATATATATATATATATATATATATATATATATATATATATATATATATATATATACTATAATATATATATATATATATATATATATATATATATATATATATATATATATATATATATATATATATTATAATATATATATATATATATATATATTATATATATATATATAACTATATATATATATATAGAATATATATATATTAATACAATGAAAACAGGGGAAGTTATATATATAACTCAACAGGCGGAAAGGCTTGAAACCTAAAGCAATACAATAACAGGTCAAGAAAGTCATATTTATTCAGTTGCAATGTTTCGAAACCAATCAGTAGGCATCATTTCCAAGCTACAAGTAATAATATCTAATTAGTACAATAAAATTAAGTGGCTAATATTAAAATACACAATATAAGTTACATTAAAACAATACACAATGTAAGTTACATTAAAACAAACACAGTTAAAAAAATTAATAAGGACCAACCGTTGAGTTTGGAGGCAGAGGAAAGACTGACCAAAAGCGTAAACAGTTCACGAGAGATAAAGAGGTTTGGACGTGGCATGGGTGTTCAGTGAGGGGACCAGTTTTTTTTAAATAAACTATGATTATGATTAGAGGCTCTGCCCAAAACCTTGAAGTCTTTTTACTGAATAGAATATTTGCCTTTACCGGCATGATCCCTTATATAGGAAAATACTGGATTTGAAAGTTTAGTGCCAGTTCTGTAGCTGACAGCTCTATGACTGTCGATTCGAACTTTAAGTTACCTATGTGTCGCTCCAATATAGGTTCCTCGATTACATCGAGGACAAGTAAACTTATAAATAACACAAGAGCTCATTGAAGGATCCAAACGGTCTTTGAAGTAGAAAAGGCTACCGATATTCAGTGGGTCTGTAGGTATAATTTTTATTTTCACGGCGGGGAGATATTAGAGATTAGAGTTCTTTTTAAAAGACTGTATCGCGAATAAAAGAAAGATTGGAATAGAAAGGTAATTTAGGAACGTGAGGCGTAGGATGACGTGGAACAAAAATATTATTTAAAAATTTGGAGACGTGTTTAAAGAATACGTGGGTGGGAAAGCAATTACTGTTAAAGTATTTTTGCAGGAACGTGATTTCATTGCGGAAAGCTTGCCAACTAGAGGATAAAGCAAAGGATCGGTGAAGCATTGTTAATATAGAATTAATCTTACAATCAAGAGAACAAAACCTATAAAAATTTGTAACAAGACCAGTGAACGTCTTTTTTTCTAAAAACAGAAGTAGCAAAGCCTTGAGAGGCTCGTGTTATCAAAATTTCTAAAAAATGTAATTGGCTGTTAGTCTCGTGTCCGATCGTGAATTCAATATTAGGGTGAAAATTAGTTAATGAAAGCTAAAAACCTCTCGGCATCAACACTGACTTCTAAAAAGTGCAAAATGTGTCGTCCATATACCGCTTACAAAATAGTGGATGGTAACTAAGGGGACAAGTATCAAGCATATGCTCCTCCAGCGACCACATGAAGATACCGGCGAAGATGGGTCCAAGTGGAGTAGCCCATAGCCATACCATCATCAGTTTGTGAGTAAGAACAACCATTAAAAACAAAAACGGTGTCCCGCACCGCTAGATCTAAAAGTTTCTTGAAATCGATCTTACAGAACCCATTCAAACGAGACTCATCTACTTCCCATGCTTGCCCCCTTGGCCGAAAATTCTTACAGCCTTAAGAATTCATATCAGTTCAAAAATACTATTCTTGCTCAGGACTCGGATCTTGTTATGGTAAGCAACGATGCCGAGTCTTTATTTACGAATGTACCTGTACAACAGACCATTGATCTTATTTTGCATTAGCTTTTTCGTATGGATGAGTCTTGTTTGAATGGGTTCTGTAAGACCGATTTCAAGAAACTTTTAGATCTAGCGGTGCGGGACACCGTTTTTGTTTTTAATGGTTATTCTTACTCACAAACTGATGGTATGG
>NC_089742.1:19805818-19810818 GCF_040412425.1 Macrobrachium rosenbergii
TCAACCTAAGTCAATATTGTATGTGTACATCTAAAAAAAATAATACCAGTATAATTTGGAATTAGATTTAATTACCCAAACCTGAATAGAAGTAGATATTTTGTATTACATAACGTTAGTTTTCAATTCGTTCTTGAAGTCGTTGACTGCAAAAGGAATGATTTGTAAGAAGCAGGGAAATAATGCAAAAACATCCGAGAAATGTTGCGACTACAAGAACGTGAAGCTGTATTCTAAATATATTTTTCTATCTGCTTTTGAACTTGATCTTCCAAATTAAATTACAGCTTTTCATAATTATTTGTATCAATTTATCTTTTCTCTCCTGTCTACTTTTTTGATAATGTTCGAGTAAAGGGATGAAAGGATAAATATAGAAATTCCAGAGGAAAGGTTATTCACAGAATTCACGTCAGAATATAGGGCATTCCTTTTGAAGTCCGTAAGTTAACCAGTACTTGGGGACTAATAATTCTCTTCCTAATATTTGAGAATAGCTTTAAAGTTATTAGTTTTTTTTTTTAATATAACTCCTTCGCATGATTCTGTATAAATGCAATATTTCGTGTCATTTGCATATGAAAATATTCGTATTGCAAGAGTAGGCTATACTAATAAGACTACTGTAATATCAGCAGCTCTGTTAATGTCACTATGGCAGAAAAAAATATTACAAAAACACACGCATATTTATAATTACCACGATGATGATGACCCTTGCGTAAGTAAGGTGTTATTCTAAAGAACAATTTTCCCATTACCCAATCAAATTTATAGCTTGCAAAACTATATCACTTATTTGGGAAAGTCATGCTGTTTGTCCTGGTTTTGAAGAGACTATTACTCTCACTTTCATTAAATGATGATCGTTGTCGTGGTGATTTATTCATTTCATTGTTCTGATTCGTTCTTGCGTGTACATGGTTAGTATTATTGCTCGAATCCGGTCTCGGGAATAATGTTCAAGTCAATGTTCAATTATTTCCTTCATTATATCGAAGCCTTTATCTGAAACTCGTCTAGGTATCGTGTCATATTTGTTCCTCAAGATATTTTTTTCCCACACGAGCTCAGATCATGTAATAATCAATATTGCCGAGAATTAAATGAGCAATTCCTGCAACGAATCAAATCCCCATTCAGGGAGGCGATTATTACACCATTAAATGAGAACTTGGTGTTGATTCCGGACAGAATTATGCTTACAGAAAACAACTTTATTTCTTTACTAGGCACATCTTGCTATTCACCGTCGGTTTTAATTATTTTTCACATACTTGCTTTGTATTTTGTGCAGCTTGCTCAAAAGGTCACGTATGTTGGTGAGTGTTAAGTATGAATATATGAACATTTTGAACTAAATAGAACTTACATTTTTCTGAAATGTAAAGGGTATATATTCTTCATACACTTTCGCTGGTGGGTGCTTAATTTTTTCATTTATTCCTCCAACTAATGAAACCTTGCCAGTGAAGCGTATATAATGGCAGGGAAACGTTATTGTATTTGCAGAGATATTAAATATTCTGGGTAGTCAGAGAATATATAAGTTTAGTCAAAGTATCGAAAAAGAAAACTTACTTTACCTCTTATTCACAGTGAAGATATAGAGGCTTGTGATCACATGAAACTTAGCAGAACCTGCGATTGGACAGCTGCTGAGTGGTATTGATAATATTTCAAGCATTGTGGCTTTGAAATGTTCAAAACTGGCCTGCGGTGCAGGATGACACAAGAAAATAAAAGATTGGTGGTGTCGCGGGAAATGTGAAAATAATAAGAATAACTGTATGTGGATTTGCCTCTAGGAATTTCACTGAAAAGGTATCTTTAGATATTCAGTTACTTTAACAAGGCTGTGGCAATGAGGAACGATTCCAGTTTTCACAGTGAGAGGGGACTTATAACCAAAGTTGTTAATAAACCGGTATGCTCTCTCAAACTATCAATATTCTACAGTGATTCTACAACCCTACACAAAAAAAGAAAATCTTCTTCCAGTACTTTACAGAGTACTTCAAGTGGATCACCATTTACTACTGCAGCTACCAAAAGACGATCAGCGACATGTTCTTTTGGAAGGGAGTACGGACCAGTAGGGCTTCTTTCCTGGAAACGAATGAGGATCAATGGAAAGCCTCTCAGATGAGAAATAGAACCAGCAAGAATATCTTTCCTGGAGGGAAATGAGGAGCAGTCGACACCTTTTTTAGTATGAGGTTCAGTGAGACAACTATCTTGGAAGGAAATGGTGGATCGTGTGTCAAGACTTGATCGCCTGAAGACTACAAAGGTTATTTTTTATGTTAGTTTTACCACTAAAACCAATAATTCTTTGTCTTCTGACCGGAGACAATTCTGTAAAATAAACAAATAGCAAATAAGGATACAAATTATCACATCTTACCAAAAGTGATGCAGAAAACTAGAGTAAAATAAAGACAACGAAAAACAGACGCAAAGCGGTGCCATAAAAATTTTGGGAAGGATTTTCCTCTCTATCCCTACATTTCATGAGAGAGAGAAAGGAGAGAGAGAGAGAGAGAGAGAGAAAGAGAGACATCCATCAATCATAGCATAATTCCGATAAGTACACTTATATGGTGTATATATATATATATATATATATATATATATAGATTGATAGATAGATATATACATACATACGCACACACACATATGTGTATGTATATGTATATATATATATATATATATATATATATATATATATATATATATATATATATATATATATATATATATGATTATTATCACTTCGTACGTGAGAGAGAGAGAGAGCAACAGAGAGGTACAAGTGCACCCATCAATCATAGCAGATAGGGTTCCTATTATTTTGACACTAGAATATATATTTCCAATATGGAATGGAAAATGATGGGTGCTACCGTTTCTCTGGATGTCTCATACGAAGAAATAGTAGTGGGTTTAAATATATGCGTATAGAAAACCCACTAATATTTCTTCCTAAGTGTGCATTTTTACTGGACAAAATACAGCAAAGTCAGTGTTTTCATCTATGTTTTTAAGAGCATTATATGTGTATTCCTGTGATGAAATAGATAAGATTAGGAATGCAGGCAAAAAAATCTTTAAATATATATATATTAAACATATTTGCGGCAAAAAGCTATGTATCAAAAACCAGAAAGAATAAAATTGTTCTGATAATAATAGTATGAAAGATATCCTCATCTTCTTAAGAATTTTGGTGTTAATGTCGATTTAAGAACAATACAATAATGAAAAAGGTACTTATCAAGAACCCCAGACAATATTAAAGGGTGTGTATATAAAATTCCGTGTAAGTCTTAGACAACTTTTATAATAATAAACCAAAAAGCACTGGAAAAGAATTGAACAACATACAGAAAATGGGGCAAGGGAACATAAAACTGGGAAGGGGCAAAAGGATTTATTGAATCTACAATTGTATAAACTTTCATCCTTTAATATCAAAAGAAATTTAAATTGTTTAAACTTTAAGGTAGCAGTAGAGATATATGAAAATAGGATTATCATATTTGAAACACACAGCATAGGTAATGTTAAAAATTTTTAATCTGAGGTGGTATGCATCAGGTCCCCTGAGAGTCTATTGTGATCAATAAAGATCGACACACCGGCCAGTGAATATGGATCTAACGGCTGTGTACACTGTTCTGTAAATAATGACATATTATGGCTTGGAAATAAAGGAAACTTGGGTCAGGACCTACACCCTGCTTTCATTTTTCACCTGTGGTAATGTGTGATATATATATATATATATATATAAAAATGATTTAACAATTGTAGAGCCTGTCTGTATGCAAAAATTTTTAACATGGTATGAGGCTTGTATATCAATATAGTAAAATCAATACAAAAATAATGACATATTATACCCTTGGACACACATATATATATATATATATATATTTATATATATGTATGTATATATTATATATATATATATATATAATATATATATACATATATGTAAAGTTATATATATATATGTGTGTGTGTGAAAGAAAATTTTGCATTTTAGCATGAAAAGAAAAAATTCTGGCGAAAGTCAAGTCCAATATAAATTGTATGTTTAAAAAAAAACATTGCAAGTTTTTCATGAAAACTTTTCTAAACGATATAATGCTATTTTTACCTTTATTTGTTAGTATTACTGTATAAAACAAAACAATGAACGTGATGCGAATCCAGTAACCAAATATTTCCCCAGGTTATTGTTTATGACCCTGAATTCAATGAAATCTCTTTACCGCTGCGACCTTGGTAATTATTCCGCAACAATACTCCAGTGTAATATCATTAGGACGGCCTAAGCGTCTCATTGTTATGGAATAATGCATTCCGATGTAATGTAGACAAGGCATAGAGAACAGTCGCTCGTTGTTCCTGCGTAGAGAGGTGAAAGATATTAATAACCGGTATTGGTAAGGGACTGATGTCTTCAACTTACGGGTAAAATGGGAAATTAAAGGGAAACAATTTGTGAGGAGTTTGAAAGTTCCTGATCGTCGGCTGTTCTGGAAATTTTGTTCGCCAAAAACATAGAATTACAATGGAATTGTTTGAAAAGTTTCTCTGTCAATCATGTAGTCATATTACACATTTTACGAAAGATTTTTTGTTCTTGATCTTATGTTTCAGTAATACAGGTTCATTCTGTACTGGTCAGTAGATAAATTGTAGGATAAGAAACTCTCAGACAACTGGAGAAAGTTCTGATAGAAAATTTCCACATGATACAATTATAATCATATTGTATTTGGAAATTCATATGATAGAATGTTTATGTTTTTGTTCTATAGTGTTCCCTGTAACCTATTCTTGTATGTAATGAAATCTGTACACAATTGATCTTGTAGAGTGTTCAGTAACAGTACATGCAGAACCTATCGTTTCGTTTAAATGTGATATTAAATCTACCTAAATTCTTTCTCTCCTAATTAACAGCAACACGGGTAATAAGGGATCGA